>NC_051078.1:42921359-43076359 GCF_004664715.2 Peromyscus leucopus | reverse complement strand
GCTAATGGACTGAACCTCTGAACTGTAAGCAAGGCACCACAATTAAATGTTCTTCTTTTATAAAAGAGTTACAGTGGTCATGATGTCTCTTCACAGCAATAGAAACCCTAACGAAGACACTGGTAGAAGCCAGGAGTCTGTGTCCTTAAGTATCGAGGGGAGCTTTCCTAGCCAAGAAAGCGCCGTTTTGGGAACATGATTAAGGCAGCAGTTATGGCCACTTAGAAGGGGCAGGGTGCAGAGGACCTTCACTGGACCCTGGGACTCCTCAGAGAACCCAGGGACTCCGTGCTCTGAGCTCAAGATTCAGTCCTGTGATTTCATTGTGACTATTTTTTATCCTTTGATTTTTTTTAATTGAACTTGGTGTCACACAGCAGGTGCACTGGTGGGAAGGCCTCTGGCTGGGAGGCTGCCGAGTGTGAGGGTCCTACAAATGGGTGGCAGTGACAGAACAGAGCCTGGCCAGCTGTCTGCAAGTGTTTGCTGAAGTGAAGAAATTAGGGGAAGGCAGGGGCCATTTATTTAATAACTCATTCGTGTAGTAAATTTTCATTCATCTCTGATCTGGGTGCTGTGCTAGGCAAGGGGGAGCAGGCATGGGGGAGGGAGCATTGTAGTGATTTAAAAAATAGGAAGATAGACACTGCCTGGTTCAACAAAATGTGCAGTCCCAATCAGGCATGGTGGCACACGCCTATAACCCAGACTTTGGGAAGTGGAGAAAGTTCAAGGTCATCTTGGGCTACCGAAACCTGCCTGGGCGACACCAGACTGTCTCAAAAACTAACAGAGAGAGCAGGGCATGGTGCTGTATGTTTTTAATCCCAGCAATCAGACGGCAGAGGCAGATGGATCTCTGTGAGTTGAGGCCAGCCTGGGCTACAAAGGGAGTTCCAGGACAGCCAGGACAACATAAAGACCTGTCTCAAAAACAAACAAACAAACAAAAACAAAAACAAAAAACAAACAAACAAAAAACCCACAACCAAAAAATTGTAAAAATAAAAAAATAGGGGCTGGGGAGATGGTTTAGAAGGCTGCTCTTCCAGAGGACCTGAGTTCAATTTCCAGCAATCACACGACAGCTCAAAACTGTCTATAATGAGATCTGGCGCCCTCTCCTGGCCTGCAGGCACACGTGCAGACAGAACACTGCATACATAAATAAATAAATCTTAAAAAATAAACAAAAAATTTTAAAACTATAGTTAAAGAGAGATGAACAGTGGTTAAAAAAAATGGATGTAATTTCATGGTTGGGGTCAGGGGTGCTGTCTGGAGGAGGTGCCTCAGCTTTGCCATCCCTGAGACAGAATGCCTGAGACAGCTCAGGGGGAGACACTTACTTGACTCCAGTCAACACACACTCTGCTGGCTCCTTACTTTCAGGCTCGTGGCAAGGCAGGAGCGCAGGGGTGGAAGCTCATGGTGGGGAGCAGCGTCTCACATCACAGCAGTTAGGAAGTGAGGAAGAGGAGCGGGAAGGGGCCAGAGCCCGAAACACCCTCAGATGCCATCCTCAGTGACTCGCTTCCTCATCTGGGTCCCACCTTGCAGAGTTCCAGCACTCCCCCAAAATTTATTCACAGCTCAAGCCTAAGCCTGTGCCATTAACCCCAGCCCCGGGAAAGCAGAGCGGGGTGGTGCTAAGCCTGAGAATCTGGAGGAGAAAAGACCAAATCCATGATTGTATGATTAAAGCAAGCTGTATTTTGGGGTGTCCCTGGGACTGGACTGCCAGCTGTTTCCCCCTAAGTCAGGATTTGAGAGAGCAGCCCCTGTTGGCCTTCTGAAGTCCTTTACAGGGGAGAGAAGGTGTTCATGGAGGCCAGAGAGTTGGCCGCTACACATCGTTAAAAAATACAATAAAGGAACAGGGTGGAGATACACATCATGCGGATGAAGGTTGTAAGCGGTTTACATCAGACCTAAGAAACAGAAACTTATTCTTCTTTTAGAAAAAAAATTAATTGATGTTTTGCCTGTATGTATACCTAGTGAGGGTGTTGGATCCTGGAGTTACAGACAGTTGTGAGCTGCCATGTGGGTGCTGGGAATTGAACCTGGGTCATCTGGAAGAGCATTCAGTGCTCTTAACTGTGTGTGGAGCCATCTCTCCAGACCCCAGGAACTTATTCTTAATTACAAATAGAAACCTTAACTTGCAAGGACTTAGCATAGGACAAACAGGAACTTATTCTTAGATGTATTAACTGTAAAGAGAACTCTTAACCTGCCAGGTCTATTTTTCCTGTCTTGGTATCCCATTAACTTGCTTGTGAGATACATTGTCCCTGTTTCAGTCTCACAGTGGATCTCTGTGTCTGTGTGTTCGAAGTCAGCATGGCCTACATAGCAAGTTCCAGGCCACCAGGACTACATAGCAAGACCCTGTCTAAATTAATAATAATAATAATAATAATAATAATAATAATAATAAGGTTTGACTCTATCAATGTATTAAACCATTGTAGATCAAAGCCTTCATGATGAATCTGATCCTCTTTAGAAATCACAGACATGCTCAGACACACTCAGAGGGATGCTCTGCTAACCTCCTAGGGGACCTCTCAATGCAATCAAGTTGGCAGTCCAGATTACCCATCACGAGGTGTAACCTCACCTACATCTGGAAGAATACTGAGGAGTCAGTCAAGCGGATGGCAAAGGATGAGGTGTGCGTGGATGAAACTCCCCAGGTGGGATCACTGTTTGGAGACCAAGAATGCCCTTAGAGAAAGGGATATCAGAAAAGCAGAGGAAGGAGGGCTGGGGATGCGGCGGCTCAGCGGTAGAGCACTTACCCAGCATGCACGAGGCCCACGCACCACAAGGAAAAAGAAAAGGAATGGAAACTTTAGAGAGAGGAAGAAGAAGAAAAAGAAGAAGAAGAAGAAGAAGAAGAAGAAGAAGAAGAAGAAGAAGAAGAAGAAGAAGAAGAAGAAGAATTTCATAATACAAAACCTGCAGATGCGCCCATCCTGGAGGAAGCTGAGCTTTGTAGGACTCTCGCCCACACATTTTACTGCAGTTTTATCGTCAGCACAGTGGCTGCACCTTAATCGACTGCTATGGCAGCCAGCAATTGCGACTCCGCAGTTACCGGCCCGTTTCACTGGAAGCAGCCTGGCTGCTCAGGCCACAGCCTGGTGGGAATTCTGTGGCACTGGCTCTGTCGTTGCCACTAAAGGTAGCTTTAACTAAATGTCTACTGTTCTGTTTATAAATAAGACTTGCCATTCAAAGGCTGGGGTGAAAACCTGCTAGCTCAGAGAGGTTGAGTAGCAAGCAATTAGCTGACCTTCTCTCTTCTTGCTGGTGTCTCCTAAAAGGCATGTTCTTCTGCTCTGTTGAAGCAAAAGAGCCTCGCCCTTCAAAATCCTTTCCTACTACTTCCTGTGCATCTCTCTGTCTCTCCCAGATGCCCTCTGATGCTCTACGATGACTTTCTGCCAACTAGTTGCTAATTCAGCCTCCTGACCCAAGGTTAATTTTATTTAATTAACGTAAATGCGAGCTCGGGGTTCACGGTGTGATCAAATATCCCCCAACACTTTACAGTGAAGTTCCCTTTTCATTTTGGAGTATTCGTACTTGTGGGGAGAGGCCTCCAATATTCAAGGTGGAGCCATTAACCGTCCCCAGGTGTGTCCACGGTACCCAAAGGAGGAGGCATGGTAGTGGCCTCCAGCTCCTGCCATAGCTCTCTTTGTAGCGCCTTTCCCCCCAGGTTCGGCTTGCCTCAGCCCCTCCCTGCTCGATCCATTCCCTGGAGTCCTTATTAAAGTTTACTGCTCTCTATTCCTTCCCTCGGGCACCTCTAATCCACAGTGCTAATTATCACGGAGCGCATAAATTACTTCCATAACTGGTTAAACGAGGTAATCCTTACTGGACGGCACCGTTCTGCTGGGGTAGAGAAATATTAATAAAGGTTGCGCCTCCTAAGTACTCAGTTATTCTTAGTGTTAATGACCTCTTCAATCATAACCGTCTCAGTCGCGGTAACAAATGACTCGCGGTTTTCAGCCGTCATCACTCTACACCCTGTCTGCTGCCTGATGCTTTGCAACGACTCTGTGGGCAGAGTGGGCGAAGAAGCCCCTCGGTTTGCAGAAATAAAGGCATGTGGCGCTTGTGTAGCCCGTGGACCCAGAGTACTCGGCTGGTAGAGGGTGGCAAGAGAGTTCTAATCTAAACCCTACGCCAGATTCCACCTACCACACACCCGCTGCCAAGCCGGGGACCCAAGGATAAGTGCCACTGGTTTTCACTGTTCCCTTTTGGGGGGCCAGAGTGTTCTGTCACTAAAATATAATGCCCGTCAGGCACTACTCTCTCTCTCCACCTGCATCCCCATTGCTTTGGCTTGAAAGTGGCCCCCAAAGTTCAGGCATGGGAACTTAATTCCCAGCACAGCAGTGCTAAGAGTGGAGCCTTTAAGAGGCGATTAGGGTCTTGGGGGATCTGCTCTCCATGATGCTAATGTGATCATCTCCAGAGTGAGCTTGTTAGAAAAGTCATGGTGGCAGCCTCTGTGTGTCTCTCCTTTCTCTCCCCTCCCATCCACCAACCACGTCTGCTGTGAGGTAAAGAAGGTGCTTACCAGATGCCCCAGGTGCAGTACATATCCTTTGATTCTGGACTCCTCAGCCTCCAGGGCGATGAGCCAGTAAACCTGTTCACTACCAATCCCTGGATCTCAAGGATTCCGTTACAGCAGGCTGGACAGCCCCTCCAGGAAGAAATGGTTCGTGGCCAGCAAGGGGGCTCACCTGGTAAAGGCAGTTTGGTACCTGAGTTTGAGCCTCGGAATCCCCATGGTGGAAGGAGGGAGCAGACTCCTGAAAGTTGATCTCTGACCTCCACACACGTGCCATGGCAGTGGAACATCCGCATATGCAAATAAATAAGTAAATATGAAAACAAGCGGTTCAGCTTGGAGTTGTGTACAGCTGTAACCCTAGCACTTAGGAAGATAGGCCGGGGGACCCCCAGTTTGAGTCCAACCTAAGCTACCAAGTGAGGGGTGGGGGACCTCCAGTTTGAGGCCAACGAAAGCTACCAAGTGAGGCTCCATCTCAAAACAAATGAAAAAACAAAGAAGTAAAAAGTCCTTACAGCCACTTTTAGTTGGTAGTATGATATTTTGGTTTAATGCCATAACCTTTCAGCCATTTCCAATTGTTAGGTAATTGGATTGTATTGATTACTTAGTGCTGGGTAACAAGTTACCCCAAACAGTGTCGTAAAAGAGTGAACACGTCTCCGTCTCTGTGGGGAAATCCTTTGCATGTGCCTGTGGCTCTGAGTCTATTATAATGGCCGTAACTTAAGCTCTCAGCTGGGCTGTGCTCAGCCTAGCCACACCCCGGGGGGGGGGGGACTTTCCAACCTCACTCTGGGCTGCAGTACCCAGCTCCTGCTGAAGCTCCTCCAAGGTCAGGGAAGGAGACAGCGAAGGAACTGCTGTTATGACAAGATGAAAGGAACTGATGGTAATGTGAGCTGAAGTGTGCCCTGCAACACGAATTCCTACCTTATTATAATAAAAACCCGGGGCCAGATATTGGGGTGAATGCTGAAAGATCAGAGAAGCAGAGCAAGCCACAGCCACCACCCCTTACCTCACCAACTCCTCAGCCTGAAAGAGCCTCTAGTTCCTGTCTCCTCACGCCTTATCTACCTTTCTCTGCTCAGCCATCACTTCCTGGGATTGAAGGTGTGTGTGCTTCCCAAGCAAAGCATGAGATCTCAAGTGCTAGGATTAAAGGTGTGTGCCACCATGGCCTGGACTCTGTGTTTACTCTAGTGGCTTGCTCTGTTCTCTGATCTTTAGGCAAATTTTATTAGGGTACACAATACATCCCCACAGTCCCCGCCAAATGCACCTGTTGAAGGCTGGACCAGACCTTGAGTAACATTACTGGGGAGATGGAAGCTTTAAGAGGTGGGTTCTTTTTGCTGTTATTTTTATTTTAAATATTATTTTGCTGTTGATTTGGTGGAGAGAGGAAGACAGCAGAAGGCTGGCCTCAAACTTATAGAAATCCTCCTGCCTCAATTTCCTTGGTGTTGAAATTACAGGCATGTGCTACCATGCTCCAGAACTAAGGACTACTTTAGGTGGGAGAATAGGGGAATTCTCTCTTTGAAGAGAGAGAAGACTTAGAGGTAAAAGCGGGCCACTCAGGATCTTAAGGCAAAAGTTGTGTGTGTGTGTGTGTGTGTGTGTGTGTGTGTGTGTGTGTGTCTGTCTGTCTGTATGTCTGTGTCTGTGTGTGTATGTGTGTGTGTGTCTGTCTCTGTGTGTGCCTGTCTGTCTGTGTATGTGTGTGTGTGTGTGTGTGTCTGTCTGTCTGTGTATGTGTGTGTGTCTGTCTGTGTGTGTGTGTCTGTCTGTCTGTGTATGTGTGTGTGTCTGTGTGTGTGTGTCTGTCTGTATGTATGTATGTATGTCTGTTTGTGTCTGTGTGTGTGTGTGTGTCTGTCTGTCTGTGTGTGTCTGTGTGTGTGTGTGTGTGTGTCTGTGTGTCTGTGTGTGTGTGAATCTATGTCAAGGCTAGGGGCTCCCGAGGGTGGTGAGGTGGGGCTAGGAGAATGGTGTAGCTGAGGTGGGAGAAGGAAGCAGAAGCAATATCCTTCTAGACTTCAGCACATAGAAAGGACTGAGAAAGCGGGTGGTGGCGGTGCATGACTTTAATCCCAACACTTGGGAGGCAGAGGCAGGTGGATCTCTGTGAGTTCGAGGCCAGCCGGGGCTACAGAGTGAGTTCCGGGACAGGCAGGACTATTACACAGAGAAACCCTGTCTTGAAAAACCAGATAGATAGATAGATAGATAGATAGATAGATAGATAGATAGATAGATAGATAGACAGACCCAAGTGTCTGGGTATATCTTTGAGGGATTTTTCTTGATTGAATCATTTGAAGTGGGAAGACCCACCCCAAATCTGGATCTTTGAAGGTGGGAAGATGCACTTTAAATGTGGACCAAGTCCTCTGCTGGCAGCCTGTATAAAAGACCTGGAGGAAGGAAATGCTTGCTCTTTGCCTGCTTGCCCTTGCTCTCACAGCAAGTCCATTCCTTCACAGGCATTAGAGCCCACTCCTTCAGGATTCCATTGTGCACTGAAGACCAGCTGAGACATCCAGCCTTGAGGGCTGAACAATTAGTTACTGGATTCGTGGACCTTCCATATAGAGCCAGCCATTGTTGGGTTAGTTGAACCAGAGCTTATAAGCCATTCTAGTAAATCCCATAAGTATCTGTGGGGTTTAATTGATCACATATATGTATGTGTATGGGATTTAAAAGATTCCTATAGATATTCATCATCTATAGGAGTCTATCTCTGTCTACCAGTCTGTCTACTCTGTCAGTTTGTCCTCTGGAGAACCCTGACTAATACAGACAACAGTGGTGCAGGCTTGTAGTCTCTCAGTTACTCTGGGGTGGCGGTGGGGGGCAGAGGATCTGGAGTTTAAGGCCAGCTTGGAACATCTCAAAAAACAAACTGACCAAACCAAAACAAATCTTAGAATTAGCCTTTTTTAGGTCTTTGTGTGTACACATTGCAACCAATCTTAGTAGTTAATGTTATTTCTGCTATAAAGAAATAACAGAAGAGTGAATCTGGCCTGTGAGAAGGGGTCCTGGAATTCAGGTCAGGTAGTCCTTCAGATCATGCAGGGCGGCTTTCTCCTCTTGGAATGACTAACTGAGCAACACTGGATTATGCTCGCTTCCTTATTTGCCCAGGAACTATTTATATGTTCCAGGCAGAGTAGGAGCTCAATAAACATCTTTCTCAACCTTTCTGTGTATTTTATGCACACATACTTAATATTCTTGTTTTTTTGAGACAGGATTTCTCTGTGGAGCCTTAGTTGTCCTGGAACTCACTCTATAGACCAGGCTGGCCAAACTCATGGCGATCCACCTGCCTCCTGCCTCTGCCTCCTGAGTGTTGGGACTAAAGGCATGCCCCTACCACTGCCCGGCTTACTTTACTTACTTTTCTAAACCCACACATACTTTTTTTTTTTTTTTTTTGAGATGTAGTCCCAGGCTGGCTGTGAGCACACTAGAGAGCCCAAGATGGCCTGGAATTTCCAGTCTTCCTGGATGTATCTCCCCATACGTAAGGCACAACACCAGGACTTTATTTATTGTTACTATTGTTTGCTTTTAAATCCGAGGTCAATAACTTTCCACATATATTTTAAAAAGTAAAGCCCGAAAGTTAATGTGCCAGGCATCGTTCACAAAAGTAAAGGAAAGAGATTCCCAGCATGCACCCTCCAGTGCTTTGCGGTGCCGGGCCATGCAGGGTGTTTGGATTTCCACCATAAGGGAGCATAAGCAGCCAAGGGACATTCGATGCAGACCTCAGTGAAGTCGACAGGGAAGGTCCTGGCTGCACAGAGGCCGTGAGATTTTGCGGCCGTGTCATCTGATTGGGGAAAAGGCACATCAGGCAGCAAGCTACTAAGCCAACTTGGTAGAGCGGGCCTAACAAGAAAAGGCAACATCTTTAGACTAGAGTACAGGGTGGTGGTCTGCTGGACTAGCCGACCTGTTAAACTTGGAGGAAGGGTTCGGTGTGCTAAGACGAACCCTGAAAAACTAACAGCCATGTTCAGTGACTGAGTGGGAACGCTGTGTGCCTGGGGACGCTTGGAGGGACACTAGGCATCCTGCAAGGTAGCACGGGTGTCGATCCCCTCCGGGGCTGAACTCAGGCGGGCGAGACGCTGGCACGTGGGAAAAGAAGGAACAGGAAGGAGAAAGGGGCCCGAGCAAACGCGCTCGGCACCGACTCCAGGATGCGCGGTGACAACGCCGGTGCAGACGCCCGGCCTGCCCGGAGCACCGCAGCAGGGAGGAACCGAGCGCGCGGAGCCCGACCGCCCGCGCGCTTTTCCAGGGGACGAACGAGCGGCTCAGCTCGGCTCGGCTCGGCTCGGCTCGGCTCGGCTCGGCTCGGCTCGGCTCGCTCGCGGGCTCGGGGGCGTGGCGCGGCCGGGGGGCGTGGCCGGGGCGTGGCCTCGGGCGCGGGCGTCGCGGAGGGAGGGTGTCACGCCGAGGGAAGCGGCCCGCGGCGGAGGGAGGGGAGGCCGAGCGCTGGAAGCGGAGCTCCGCGCTGGGACTGGTTCCTTCGCAGCCATTTTCTGTCCAACCAAACAGCCGATTGGAGACGGGAGCCAACCAGGGCTGCATTGGAGGTTTGTGTCTCGCTTCGGCCAATGATCGCTCCTAAACCGACTCCACTTTAGCTCGAATGAAATGTCCGTCTCCTCCCGGCGCCGTCCCCGCCGCCAACGCCGCGGCGGTCGGGGGGCCACTCTCCGGCCGCAGCCTTCGGGCGGGCCGGGCCTCCGGGCGAGGCCGCCGTGCTGCGGGCCGGGCCGGGCCGGGCGCGGGGCGGCGGGCGCTTTGTGCACGGGCCGCGAGCTCGGCCGAGCTGGGCCGGGCCGGGCCGGGCGGCTGCGGGGCTCTCGCGGCGGCGGCAGCCCTCGGGCCGGCTCCATTTTGTTCGGGGAGCCGGCGGCGGGCGGAGAGCGGGCGGGCGGGCGGGGAAAGCGGCCCGGCGTGCGCGGCGCCCCGGAGCGGCCGCTTTGTCTCCCGCATCCCGGCGGCGGCGGCGGCGGCGGCGGCGGGCGTTGGGCGCGGGCGGCGGGGGATGCGCTCCGCGGGGCCGCCCCGGGCACCTGCGAGCCGAGGTTGGCGGGTCCCCCCGCGAGCGACGAGCGGCCTGGCGGCCCCCGGCCCGCTCGGCGCCCACAGCATGCAGCCATCTGGCGGCTGGCGCGCCCCGGACTCGCCCCGAAGGTGGGAAAAGGAGCCTTGGAGGTTGCACGGTGGTTTCAGTCACCCGTGCTGGGGGGCGGGAGGGTCTGCGAGAACAAAGAATTACCGAGCACCCACAGATCGTTTTCATGACCGAAGTGCTACAACAGGACTGTTTGGTTTAGGTAGCAGGCGACCTTTAAAAAAAAAAAAAATGGCATCCCGCTAATCCTCGCAGACCCTAGTTTTGTGGATCGTGCCACAAATCACCCGGGTGGCTTCAGCTCTCAGTAAGGAAACTAATCGGCAGCGGAAAGTGATAGCTTAACTCGTCGGTAGTAGTGACATTAATAAATAGGAGCTTTATGGATGAAGTATTGAGAGTTTTACCAGAATTGCTTTAAAAGGCAAATTCCTCCTCTGCGCTGCTCCTGTAGCTTAATTTAAGGATTCTATCGATGCAAAACTGTGGTTGTCGATGCCAAAGAATGGAGGTTGGAGGAAGGGAATACTGCTTTTCTTGGATACAAATTTGCATTTCTTCAAACATTAAGCAGATGTATGCATTCCCTTGAGCTATTACACAGATTATAACCTGCCCTCAGGAAAATGTTTTCCATATGAAGTGATAGAGTGATTTTATTCTCAATGGACTAAACCTAAATGTATATACTTAGCCAGCTGTTTGGGTTACTGGTGTGGTAAGGGCCCTCAACCCCATGCCCATTCTAAGCAATAGACACGCACATGCCCGATTCCTGTGTTTAAGTGTCCAAACACTTTTTACAGCTGTAAGAGCAGTTTTGGATCTAGAAAAGGGACATGGTATGGAAAGATGATACAAATTGCTTTTGAGAGTGTAAGAGTGTCGGGCAGTCTTTGCTATCTGGTCCCTTTAATCCCATTTAAAAATCAACTTAGCCCAGCGGTGGTGGCACACACATTTAATCCCAGCACTCCGGGAGGCAGAGACAGGAGGATCTCTGTGAGTTCTGAGCGAGTTCTAGGACAGTCTCCAAAGCTGCAGAGAAACCCTGTCACAAAAACAAAACAAAACAAAAAAAAATTCAACTCAACAGCCACGTTTCCCCCCCCTGCTATTTATACTGCATTCCATGCTTGAATGGAAATCAGTATTCCTCCTTTAAAATGAACCCTGAAAGGATTTTTTTTTTTTTTTTTTTTTTTTTTTTTTTTTTTTTTTTGGTTTTTCGAGACAGGGTTTCTCTGTGTAGCTTTGCGCCTTTCCTGGAGCTCACTTGGTAGTCCTGGCTGGCCTCGAACTCACAGAGATCCGCCTGGCTCTGCCTCCCGAGTGCTGGGATTAAAGGCGTGCGCCACCAACGCCCGGCCCCTGAAAGGATTTTTGTTTTGTGCCCCCCACACACATTTAATTGTTTGCTTTGAAAACAAGGACTCAGCAAATAGGAAGGTGCCCAGAAGTCATTGCTTCTGATTTTCTCAGTTATTTTTGCCTTACAGTGAGACTGAGCGCTGTCTCCGTGCGATTTTAGTTCCCAGTGATGGTGCTCCAAAACTATAAATAAGGGCCCTGTGGATTTTTTTTTTCAGTGTGCCCTCTAGGCAATGTATGTCTTTTTCCCAGCATAATGAACGATAATTTAAATGCAGTATATAGTCTGACATAAATTTTTTCTTCCTTTTGAGTTCAAAAATTTATACATCCCTGAAACATATAATGAAGCCATCCTCAAAAATTGAAGTTAATCAGTGGGTTATTTCTGTCCTTGGTGTTAATATTTTATGAAATTTGGATATGTGAGTTTTCAGTCTCTTGCATAATATATAATTTGGTCCCTTACTTGGAGTATTATGGTGAATATTTATTATTGAAACAAATTCAGGGTTATGTTAGAAAGCCATTTCTGCCCTCCCCTGTAGACCCTCCATTGATTAGGTATAGGAGGGAGGTAAGATGGCCTGTGTCTCTAGTTTCAAGGAAGCCTGCAGACGGCACACTTTTACTATTAAGAGATGTTTGTCTTTTAGGTTAACATTGGGCAAGGATCCACACCTTTTGACGGGTGGTTGAGAACACCACTGACAGACAGTTCTGACGGTGTTTCTTGACAGTAAGTATGCTTTGACCGTTTCGGTTAGTTCCGTCTGACATGAAGATAGCTGGTGTGCTGGAGAAGGCTCCATAGTGA
The DNA here is from genome assembly GCF_004664715.2 of Peromyscus leucopus. Taxonomy (NCBI): domain Eukaryota; kingdom Metazoa; phylum Chordata; class Mammalia; order Rodentia; family Cricetidae; genus Peromyscus; species Peromyscus leucopus. Next base: position 43,064,389 of record NC_051078.1, on the reverse strand, counting down.
AACCTTCTTCCAGTCTAGACAGACAGTACCTGTGTTGATCCGCTCTGACGCTTGTCAGCTGCTGGCACAGGCCGGTTCCTCAGCACTGCTGGGACCGACCGTCTGGTAAAAGACCGTCTGCTCTCCTGCTTACGGGCTGTCTGTTCGGCTGCCGGCAGGGTTATGTGCCGACTGGAAAGGGCTGAAGAGAGGGATGTGGTTGACCTGGGAATGTCAGGAGGGGTCCTCCCGGGCTGAATGGGGTCTTAACAGATGGGTGGGATTTGGCCAGGTAAAAGGTGTCACTCAGCAAAAGCCCAGAAGCCCCGGTGACTCACAGGCTTTGAGAGGGAGACAGGTACTTGTTCCAGATGGGTTTTCACAGGATAATTCTGTGACAACTCCCACCTGGCCCTCTGCATATTTGGATCTGGCTCTGCTACAGTATCTGTGACCTCAGGCAGGGAACAGTTCCTCTGAGTCAGGGTTGCTTCACTCTTAAAACGAGAGACCTGCAATTGGTGGTCCCCTAGGCATATTCTAGTGTTAAGAGTTTTCCCAGGTTAAGAAGGGAAGCTTCTTGTAAAGCTATGAAGAGGAGGTTTGGATTTGATGTAAGAGACCTTGTGGAAACATTTTCGGTGAGTTGGTCTTGATAGCATGCTAAGCTGGGCTGGGGGGTGTTGACCAGGGGGATAGAGAAGGACGGGCTGATCCAGGTTGGAACCGCAAGACAACGCTGGCCGGTCAGCCCAGACCAGTAGACCCCTGGTGCTCTCAACAGAACTGTCGGGATGGGGGAGGTGAGTTACATACACTCCAGTGTCCTAATAGTCACTGAGGGCTGCTTAATCGGCAGGCGCAACAGTGATTGTACATTTCGTATTTATGAGAGTAGAGGTAAAATTTAATGAGTTCATTAGAAGAGCAGAGGAGGAAAGAGCAAACAGTAACCTTGGGTTGAAGCTAATGATCGGGACAGAGTAAGAGGATGGCTTTGGAAGTCTCGGAGGGAACGGGGCGAGCCGTATCAGTTCTGCGATGGTCTGGGGATGAAGGCAGATCTGAAAAGGCGGCTTTTCAGAGTGGTTTCATTGGCATGCTGGCGTTTAAGAGCATGGGAATGCAGAGTTGTGTAAGGACTGCGTGTAAGGACCACGTGACTCCGTGAGCGTGAGCGCTAGTTAGGGAGTGGGGAGGCGAGGGTATTCCTCAGCCGTGAGCACACCGCTGTGTGAGATGAGACGGCCCCACGTGTTTAGGGAGAGTAGGAAGCAGGCAAGCAGGGCTGAAAATGAGTCGCGATGAGGACTCCTGATACTGTTTCTTAACCTCCAGAACAGATAAAGAGCAGGTAAGAGGTTAGTGTACATTCGAGGAAAGGTCTTCGTGCCTGGAAAGAACCAGGGCTGTTTGAAAAGGCAGGAATTACAGGAGGCGGAGGCGTGTGTGCTCCGCCTGGGGCATTTGGGGTATTTGCACAGGAACTCGTTAGAGCAATCCTTTCACAGAGGAAGGAAAGTGACCTGTTGACCGCCACTTGGAGTGAGTGGGAGTGTGCCTCCAGCCCAGACAAGCCCAAGGACCACACTCATCCCAAACTCCAGAACGCATTTTTAACCCCTTATAGATGTTACTCTGGTTGAGAGCAGCTACAATGCTTTCACTATGTAATCAGGAGCTAGAGAACTAAGAGGGGGCACCTGGAGAATCAGGCCTAAGCACCCTAGGGAAAGCTACCAGGATGGGTTCTGTAGAGAACATGGAGCCCAAGGTTTGAGTCCCACTCACTCCGTCACCTCAGGCAAGTCCACACCTCCACTACCTCGTCTTTTTTAAGACGTGGGATGGGGGTGACGGTGAATGGGCATGACATGGCGTGATGTGGAAGTCGGGATCATTGTGGAACTGGGTTCTCCTGTCCCCGTGTGGGTTCAAGGGATGGAGCTTAGGTAGTGAGGCTTGGAGGCAAGCCCGTGTGCCTGCTGAGCCAGGTCGCCGGCCCATAGCTGGTTTCCTAAGCTATACACAGGGCTGTGAACATCGGAGGGATTTGGAAGTGCTCAGTAAATAAACATATCAAAGAAGACACTGTTTACCAGTGCACTTACTGTATTAGCAGATGATTGCTACTTTAAAAATTGGAGCTGGGCGGTGGCGGCGCACGCCTTTAATCCTGGCACTGGGGAGGCAGAGCCAGGTGGATCTCTGTGAGTTCGAGGCCAGCCTGAGCTACCAAGTGAGTTCTAGGAAAGGCGCAAAACTACACAGAGAAACCCTGTCTCGAAAAACCAAAAAAAAAAAAAAAAAAAAAAAAAAAAAAAAAAAATTGGAATAAAAATGCATTATCACATCATCTTTAAAGAACAACAACATCAGTTCAGCTGGATAGCATAGTCATTGAACCTAATGTAATGAGATGGTCTCTGGTTGCAGCTCCCCAATGGACATGTGTAAATTCAGTCACAGTCAACTGGCCCTGTTGCCTCCCACTGGTGTTCCTGTCCTTTCCACCCATCACTGTCCTTTTCTGGTCTCCACATCTGCAGCCACGCATTTCCCAAGTGGAGCCCATCACCGCTCTGCTTGAGCTCGCTGCAGCCAGGCAGAAGTCCCACTTAGCTTTGAAATGCTGTCTGGTCACTCTGTCCTGTGGATGTGCAGGGCTCTGGCCCTGGAACACGCACTGGGGGATCATCTTACCTCACTTCCTGCCTTAACAGCTGTGTTAAGACCCTCTGTCTTCCGGCTCTATTCTGCTTCCTCCAGGCCATTTTCTGTACTGGACGATACTCTACTCTTTGAAAATCCCCCTTTGGAGGCTCTCGTCCACAGATAACTGCTTAGCTTGTCCGTCCCCCCCCCCCAGTACTATGTTGTTCTCTTTCTTTCTTTCTTTCTTTCTTTCTTTCTTTCTTTCTTTCTTTCTTTCTTTCTTTCTTTCTTTCTTTCTTTCTTTCTTTCTTTCTCTCTTTCTCTCTCTTTCTCTCTCTCTCTCTCTTTCTTTCTTTCTTTTTTTTGGTTTTTCGAGACAGGGTTTCTCTGTGTAGCTTTGCGCCTTTCCTGGATCTCGCTTTGTAGACCAGGCTGGCCTTGAACTCACAGAGATCCTCCTGCCTCTGCCTCTCGAGTGCCGGGATTAAAGGCGTGCACCACCACCGCCCGGCATCTCTGTTTCTTTCTTAAACGTGAATGTACACCTTCCCCCTCCCCCTTTAGGCCTGGTTTCTATTCTTTCAGTCTGTTTACATGCCATCTCCTTTTGTTGTTGTTGTTTTGTTTTTTAAGATGTTTCTTATGTAGTCCTGGAACTTACTCTGGCCTCAAACTCAGAGATCCACCTGCCTCTGTCTCCGGTGTGTGCCACCACTGCCTGCTAAATGCCATCTCCTAATGGGGCTTTTCTTGGCCCCCTCAGACTAGTGAAGCCCTTTTGAAATAAGGTCACTATGCTAAATATATAACAACATGGATGGAGTATTCCCATTGTACTTGCTCAGTCTTTACAGATATGTCTCTTAATCTATGCAGAAGCCCTGTGAGCATGTCTTCTCTCTGTTTATCCACTTTGCTCAAGGTCTTGTGGCCAATAAGTAGCAGGAAATTCAAACTAGGCGGTTCCAAGCCAGTGGCCTCGAAGAGCCCATGGACCGCTCTCTACCCCCTCACCCCGTCCCCAGATTACATAATAGGTGTTTTCTCTGCAGGATGAGGACAGAGCCCTTATCTGTTATTTGCTGTTCTGTGAGCACACAGCGTGGACCAATAAACACTGGGAGCTCAGTCAGTGCAATGTTGGCTGACTTTCATCCACATTCTCTTCCACAAAAATTCCATAGAAAGCCGGCGGCGGTGGTGCACGCCTTTAATCCCGGCACTCGGGAGGCAGAGGCAGGCGGATCTCTGAGTTCAAGGCCAGCCTGGTCTGCAGAGCGAGATCCAGGACAGGCACCAAAGCTACACAGAGAAACCCTGTGTGGAAAAACAAAAAACAAACAAAAAAATTCCATAGAAAACCAAACCAAACCTGTAGACTATATAATAAGTTTTCCCCACTGTTCCTTACTTACAGCAGGGTAGCTAGCATCTTGTAAGACCCAGGGTTAGGCTGCTTATCTGAGGAATGCTGCTGCTGTTGGCTTCAGACAAGTGAACGTTCGATGTTTTGAGATTCCAGAACAGGCTAAATCAAGAAGTTGCAGCAGGAAAGGGAATCCTGGGATTGAAGTCTGGAGTGGGGTTTTAACGTAGAAAGATGGAGGTGAGGAGCAGAAGGTGTGAAGTAACAGAAAGACTAGAACAGACAGAAGTAGAGGTGCCCAGTTAAGTAGGAGAGGCTGACTTGGGGAGCAGGGTCTCCACAGCCCCGGCATTGCTGACCCTGACAGCTGTGAAGTAGGTCATGCGCCTGGTTGTAAGACTAGTCGGGTAATCCACATGATAACCAATCATAGTGTAGTGGGATGGCAGTCAGCCTGCTGCTCCAGTACCCAGTACCTTTGCTTGTATTTATAATTAATCCATCTCTAGATCCACCTAGCTCCCTGACCTGTCTCTTGCCAGGGGAACTTCAAGACTAGTATCCTGTGAACATTGACTTAGCCAGGAATTTCTGTTTTCAGACCTCACCAGTCAAGATTTATTTCCAGTTGTGGGTTCTGAATCAAATCTTGGTCCTATTTCCTTTAAAACAGTGAACAGCTGTTCTAGTAGACCATCTCTCCATGGCCAGTAGGTCCATTGTCAAAGCCTTGAAAGGCATTTGTGATCAGAGACACTAGCATTTTCTCCTGGGGGGATGGCTGACGTGTGTGTCAATGAAAGATGGGGAGGCTAATAGGGTCCGTGTGTATAGAAATGGGTGGGAGGATCAGTGAATGAATAGGACCCTACATCTCCATAGACAGAGGCTCCTTAAAACAGTGTCAATTACAGACAGAAATGTATTTCTGTCTACAACTGAATCAGATAGCAAAGCCAACAGATGCATGGAAGACATGCCATGTTGAAACCTTGGAAACTAGCCCTGTGTGTTAGAGGAAACCCGTAGAGATGGAGAAGCACTCTGAGGAGGGTGGTACTCCAGTCAGTGCTAACTTCTAGGCCTTAGCTCAGTTGCCAGGTAGACTCCACTCTTCTGGGCTTGTCCTGTGGCTGATGCAGCTCCATGCCCACGGGCCAGTCCTTCCAGATCTGCTCTGATGAAAAGAAATGGGATCTGTTGGGGGCTAATGGTTTGCTTTCCCCAGATTCTTCCTCTTAGAGATCTTGTTTCTCACAGCCCTAAACAGACTGAAAAAAGGTGGGGCTGAGGAGGTAATGTGGGTGATTCAGTTCTTGCTGCATAAGGACCCAAATTCAGTCTCCAGAACGCGTATGAAAAGGCCCAGCTGTGTGTGTGTGTGTGTCTCCATGTCTGTTTAAACAGGCAGCTCCCTGGGTTTCAGTGGCCAGACACCCAAGCCTGATTGGCTAGCTGCAGGCCAGTGAGACTGTCCCTAAAACAAGGTGTCTGGCCCCTGAGGAATGACCACTGGGGTTGACCTCAGGCCTCCACAGACACAAGTAGTCTCTGTAATTCTTGTTCTTGTCTATGGTTGTACTTCTATTTCTGTATTCAAGTCTCTTAAATATTTCCTTTCATTTAAAAAATCAGAAAGTTTGAGGAGCTGGGGGAAGAAAATACTTGTGTTAGACTCAGTGATGGCCCCATTCGAAACCTGATGGGAAGCTTGGCATGGCGGCGTATGCCAGTAATCCCAGTTTTCAGAAGGTCGGTCTGGCGGTGTGACAAGACCTTGCAGGACAAAAGGAGACTGTACCTTTGGGTGGCAGGGGGCAGCAAAGGGAGGCATGCAGCAGGCAGAGGAGGGTGGCTAGTCCTCGGGCTGTGCAGGACCGCGGGGAGGGCTGGGGCGGCCCGACGTCCCAGGGCCTGCCGTGCTCACCTGACTTGGGACTCCAAGGAGGAAGTGTGTGGTAAGTTAAGGTTGGCCGCGCTGTACTTGAGTATGTAGTTAGAAAGCAAGAGGCATGTACTTCAGGTTCATTTTGTTTTATTCCTCTACTGATTTTACACTTAGTACATATGGAAGATGGACAGGAATGTTGAGTGGTTAGCAAATTATTGAAAAATTTCCTAGTCAAGAAATGCATTTTCTTAGTAAGGAAAACTGGAATTGGTCCACCCAGCGAGCGTGTAAGTGCTGAGCCCTGTTCCCTGAGGAGCACTGAAAGACCTTGTCTCCTTAGATGGATGGCGACAATTCGACCACAGATGCCTCTCAGCTAGGGATTTCCGCGGACTACATCGGAGGAAGTCACTATGTCATCCAGCCGCACGATGGTAAGACACACAGCTAGAACCGGACACACCAGGTCACCGGTGTCTTGACAGCAGAGGAATGATTGCATGCCCTGGTTCACTGGAAATCTAAGTGAGAGCCTGGTTGGGTCCCAACCTGTAATCCCACTTATTTGGGAGGCCAAGGCAGGACGGCCTAATCACCTTCATTGAGACCCTGTCTCACAAAGTTAAGGCTGGGTATGATGGTGCACAGTTTTAACCCCAGCACTCGGGAGGCAGAGGCAGGGGGTCTCTGTGAGTTTGAGGCCAGCCTGGGCTACAGAGAGAGTTTAGGCTAGGCAGGGCCACACCGAGAAACCCTTTCTGAAAAGAAAAAAGTGGGGAAGAGAGAGAGACATAGCTCAGTGCTCTGTCCTTAGGTCCTATCCCTAAGGCCCTTAGTCCGGTCCAAGTCCAAAAGCCAACCCACTGTAGAAGGCACACCCTGCCGTCTTAGTAGAGATGCTCTTCAGAAGAGTAGCGAGGCCTAGGTAAGAAGAGCGCTCTATGAAAGTGTGCCCTAAAGAAACTCAAAACTTAGCACCGACTCCCTCTAAACAGTAAGAGGAATTCTCACGTTAATCTACCAGAAATATTCTGCTTTTATGGCATTTTAATTTGTAAAATTAAACATTAACATGTATTTTTTAGGAGCTATGAAGGGATTAGTGTTCCTAGATACTAAATTATTATCCAGTTGGGTCAGTAATATTCAAGTCTAACTTGTCAAGTCTATAGAATTTAATATAAAATTTATATGAACAGGTTTATGTAAATGCTAGCTAGGAGTTTTATACTTTATAAACTTTACATATACAGGTTTATATAAACTTGGCTTTGGTATTGCATGAAGGAGAGCACTTTGGGAGGTGCCGTCGGGGAGGGGATTGGTGGAGGCTTTTGAAGAATGGGTGCTGGGATGTTAGAGGACAGCCAGGACAAACGAGTGCTGGGTACTGGGTTTGAGATTAACCCCAAGGAAATGTGGAAAAACACTTATTGCCATCTCAGGAGCACTGGGTGATGAGCCACAAGGCTCGTGCTTTAGACCGTCACAGACAGTCATTTCAAGGTTGAAGTAAAAATGAAGACGTTTTTAAACTATTCATTATTTATTATTTTTACTTATGTGTATGTGCCCGGGTGAGCTGCTGTGCACCGTGTGTGCGCGGGTGCCTGTGGAGGCAGAGGGCCTCAGATCCCTTGGAACTGGAGTTACAGGCGGTTGTGAGCTGCCTGATGTGGGTGCTGGGAACCGAACCCGGGTCCTCTGCAAGAGCAGTAAGTGCTCTTAACCGCTGAGCCATCTCTCCAGCCCCTAAACCTAATTCTTAAAAAACTTTCTTTAGATACTGAGGACAGCATGAATGATCATGAAGATACAAATGGTTCAAAAGAAAGTTTCAGAGAACAAGATATTTATCTTCCAATTGCAAATGTGGCTAGGATAATGAAAAATGCCATACCTCAAACAGGAAAGGTAACGTAGAGGAGACTTTATCTGGCTTTTCTTTTCAGGGGGAGGGAGAGGGAATGGAAACTGTAAGACCCGTGTCCATAGTTAAATCAGTAGTAGCTAGCTGTTGATTTCGGTCCCCACCTTTCAGCACAGCAGGTTTTGTTTCTGACTGCTTGACTACTGAGCAGTGGTCTGTCTCCAGTCCCCTCACCTCCCCACATGACATCCAGTGTCAGTGGCCTTAGGTGGCACTGGACTGAAAGGTATGATAAGATTTTCAAAACACCTTGGTGTCTGCAAACAGCTGCTTCCCTCTTTATGCAAATGGCGCCCATCTGTCCCTCAGCTGACACACGGTAGCTTGTCTTAGAGCAGCTCCTGTACGAAACACTCCTCAGCCAGCTGTGGTGGCACTTGCTTTTAATTCCAGCATTTGGGGAGCTGAGGCAGAAGGATTGCCAAGAGTTCAGGGGCTACATGGCAAGTTCCATACCAGCCTTGGCCACATAATGAGACCTTGTGTCATAAAACAGACAAACCGCATCACTCAGCTTATCACTTGGTCTGAGGTCAATTCCCTACTTTATATATTGCTTTATATATAACATGCATATACATTAACCTTTTCCGTTATTTTTATAAACCTTTTGAAAGTAAAACTTTCAAATAAATATAATGATATTGCATTACTCACACTGTAAGTTCTGATCTGAGCTATTCCTCCTTATGTTTTAGAGCAGAGAAATTGTTCCAGACTTGCTTTTAAGTAGCTCCTGCCTGTCCTGTCTCTTACTAAAACCCCGGCCATCTGGGCCACCAAGCAGCTGAAATGTGGCTGACTCCAGAGGCCTGGTGTGAGGAGGACAGTGGAAATACCTTGTATTAAATTGATTGTGTGTTTCTGCTATATGTGTGTGTGTACACATATGTTGTGTATATATGCTAGGTAAAGTAGTTAACGTGGCTGCCAATGGAAAGAAATACAGAATTACACACTTCGCTTCATCCCATTGTTTTGTTCAGCGCATTGTACAGCTCTCATTTACTTTCTCCACCGTGTAAAATGGGTGTGGAGGTAAATGACAGTAGACTGTGCATGTGTGCTTGTGTGTGCGACTGCATATATGTACACATACCACGGCACATGTGTAAAGGGTAGAGGACAACGTACGGTGTTCACTTCTTTCCTCCCATCATTTGGGCCCTGGGGACCAAACTCAGGTGCTCAGGTTTGGCAGCCGGCCGGCACCCTTAGCTGCTGAGCCGTCCCGCCAGCACGCAGTGACTGATGTTTCAGGAAGGTCCATCTCGTTTTCACTATTAGACCCCCGACCGTTACTTACCTGTTTATGTGTGTATTATGTATTGAGACGGGGCCTTACTGTGTCGCTGTGGCTGGCCTGGAACTTGTTGTGTAGCCCAGGCTGGCCTCTGCCTACTTCTACCTCTCAAGGATTAAAAGCATTCACTACCATGCCCAGCAGACCTCAGAATTTGAAGAGAAGACTTCTTCATAACGGTGTGGAGGGTATATGCTGTTGTAGGCAATACTCAGAACCCATACTTTTTCTGGCCTCGATAGTTTAAAAAAGAAAAAAAAAAATCAGTATTTTATTCCTAAGACTTTTGTGAATGTTTCTGTTTTTTTTTTTTTTTTCTGAACTTTTTTTTTTTTTTCTGAACTTTTTTTTTTTAGCATTTTATTTCTTTTGTGTGTATTAGTGTTTTGTCTGAAATGTATGTCTGTGCACCTTGCCCATTCCTGGTGCCTGAGGTTGCCAGAAAAAGGAGTCAGATGCCCTGGAACTGGAGTTACAGATGGTTGTGAGCCACCATGTGGGTGCTACCGGGAAGTGAACCCACATCCTCTAGAAGAGCAGCCTAGTGCTCTTAACCTCTGGGTCAACACTTCAGGTTTTTTGGGGCGGCAGGGGGTGGCGTTTGTTTTGTATGTCCTATTCACAGACGTGCTCCCTGAGTCTCGGCCCTGATGTGCTCAGTGCAGCCGTACCTACCGGATTGGCCTTCCTGCATCCCTGGGGGGGGGGGGGAGCCACTCAGCACGACTCTCCACCCTCTCGTCTGGCTGCTGTTACAGTTGCAGAAGTTCTTTCTCTTTTGTGTATGTGTTCCTTCTGCTCATTCTGACTCTGAGTTGGCTGTTAGCAACAACAGCGGTTAATATGTACGGGGCTAAAGTTTAGGCGTCACCAGCTCCAGGAACGTGGCTCCAGAGGTGGAGTGCTTGCCTAGCAAGCAAGAAGCCCTGGGCTTTTCAAACTGGGCATGGTGGTGCACGCCTGTAGCCCAGCACTTGAGAGGTAGAGGCAGAAGATAGAGGTTCAGGTCATCCTTGGCTACGTAAAGAGCCCGGCCTGGATACATGAGACCCTGGGTAGCAGAGGTGTCCGTCAGTGCAGTGTGGTATGCTCTGAGCAGCGTTTTGTTTTCACGGGCAGTGGTGGTGCACACCTTTAATCCCAGCACTTGAGAAGCAAGGGCAGGCGGATCTCTGTGAGTTCGAGGCCAGCTTGGTCTACAAAGCGAGTTCCAGGACAGCTAGGACTGTTACACAGAGAAACCCTGTATCAAACAATGGAAGAAAAAAAGGTAATGTATTTCCTACAAATTTACCTGTGGCTTTTTTTTTCCTCTTCAGATTGCAAAAGATGCCAAAGAATGTGTTCAGGAATGTGTGAGTGAGTTCATAAGCTTTATAACATCTGAGGCAAGCGAACGCTGTCATCAGGAGAAGCGGAAGACGATTAATGGGGAGGATATTCTCTTCGCCATGTCCACTCTAGGCTTCGACAGCTACGTGGAACCTCTGAAACTGTACCTTCAGAAGTTCAGAGAGGTAAGTGGTGTGGCCGCAGTGCCATGCTGAGGAAAGCGAGAGCCACCATCATCTCGGTGTTAGACCATGTCACCTCAAATGCTTTGCAGCAAATCATGTGACATTTCCAGTAGTGTTAGATGTGTAAGATTACAGTATTTCAAATACCAATTCTTTACCTCTTTCCTGTTTTATTACAAGCTTGAGCAGGTGAACAGTGATTAAAAGGATTCTGGGTTTGTGCTGCCAGGGGGCAGAATATTGAAATGGTTTAGGCTTTGGTTCCTCATCTGTAAAGGAGACTTACAGCACTTCCACTGTAGAATTATTGGAAAGATTAAATGGTGGACAGAGCTGCTGCACTAAGTGAGGAGCCGTCGGTCAGTGTGGGACCTCTCAGATGACTAAAGGATGGTGTGACCTCCCCTCCTGTGCATACACATTATACACGTCTGCTGTCATCACTTGGCACCTCAGGTTTTGAGACAGGCCTCCTTGACCAGGAGCCCACTAACGGGCTGGTCGGCTGGCCAGAAGCCCCGAAACCCTTCTGTCTGTCCCCCCAGCACCAGTTACGGCTCTGAAGTGGGTTGCGAGGACTCTGAACTTGGGTCCTCCTGCTTGCTGGGAAAAGGCATCTTCAGGGTTCAAAGTCCCTCCCTGAAATTGGATGGGTGTTTGCATGGAATGAGTAAAAGTGGGGAAACTAAGTCACAGTACTCTCCTAAATACTTCCCACAATACTTTGCTACTGAAGAGTACCACAGACCCAGAGAGCAGCTGGAATTTTGGAGGTCTCTGGTTCAAACAAATTTGTAGTTGGGAATTTTAAACACTAAGCTTGGAGCTTCCCAGTATTTCCCACCTGGCTGTGCACACTGATGACGACACACAAATAGGCCGTAAAGAGTTAATAAAACACTCTGTCATGTCATTATTTTCTAACTGAGGCTTCCTGTTTGGGACATCACGCTCTCGTTTAGAAACAGTTGAATGTGAGCACTTGTTTGGGCTTCTTCATTCCCTAGGCCATGAAAGGAGAGAAGGGCATTGGTGGAGCGGTCTCGGCTACAGATGGGCTAAGTGAGGAGCTCACGGAAGAGGCGTTTAGTAAGTACTTGGCAGGCTGTTGCTGGGGCGTGGGCCGCAGAGGCTTGGGGCTAAGCGACTTGTCGGGGACCTGCTCTAAATGACCACTTCAAGTCCATGTCCTTGGTGACATTGGTGAGTGATGTGTGCAGATTTGAACCGGGAAGACAGACACCTCGACCTTACAGTAATAATTACAATCATTCTCCTTGCTTCGCGTTTGAGCGAAGACTTCTGAGAGGAATATTGAGAATTATAGCTTATGACATAAAATTGTGTGATTTAAATGTTAACACGAGAAACTTCACCTACGAGACTCAGGCTGCTCAGTCCTGTGTTGCTCCGGCCACGCCCAGTGGTGAGGCTAGGTCTGAGCATGACTCAGAAACTCTGTTGCTGAGTCCAGTGTAGACATGTGAGGCAGTGAATTGGAAGGCACGGTAGGGAAAAAATGTGACTTTTATTCTTAGAGGACTTTTTAAACAGAAAATACGAAGTTTATGATTTTTCATAGGATTATATTCTGCATATCTGGGAGAACTGTAATGGGACATTAATAGCGTTAAACTAAGATTAAGGCCAAGAGAGTAAGATTATTTCCCCTCTAACTTTTCTTTTCTCCTTCCGTTAGCTAACCAGTTACCAGCTGGCTTAATAACCGCAGATGGTCAACAACAAAACGTTATGGTTTACACAACGTCCTATCAACAGGTATGGTACCGTCGGCACCTCACAACGTCAAAAGCACATGACAGTCACTGTAATAAAATGGTTCTCTCCAAATATATATTACTGTCAGAGTTCCTTAATGAGGAAAGCATTTCCCAGCTGCTCACGTCTACATGGAAGGTGACGTAGCTCTGAGGCAGGCAGCAGCTAGCTGGTGTGGGAACAACCCCCTCGTGCTGCCCTTCTGGTGGCTGAAATAGACATGTTACTTGAAACGGGTTTTTTTTTTTTTTTTTTTTTTTTTTGGTTTTTCGAGACAGGGTTTCTCTGTGTAGTTCTGGTGCCTGTTTTGGATCTCGCTCTGTAGCCCAGGCTGGCCTTGAACTCACAGAGATCCTCCTGCCTCTGCCTCCTGAGTGCTGGGATTAAAGGTGTGCGCCACCACCGTCCCTTGAAACTTTTCAAGATCTTACTTTCCATTTTCCAATCCTAGATTTCTGGTGTCCAGCAAATTCAGTTTTCGTGATCTGAAGAAGTGATGGAAGCGGGCTGTACAGATAGTCCGACCAAGTCTGGAACAGAGGCGTCGGGAGGAAGTGGGGAAGGCGCCTCTTTGTACAATACGTAGCTGTAATGTAGCTTCCTGATGCTTGACTAATTGAGGTGTTAATTCTGACTTGAGAATCTTTTTCATGAATGATTTTAAAGAAAAAATTGGATTTTAAAGGTATTAAAATATTTTTGTTTTGTACGAGAGTTTGTTGCTCTGTATGACGCCTGTATGCATTGTATATTGCAATTTATTACTGTCAGAGATTTGTAGACAGTTTCTTATTTTCATATTGAATCATGTTATTTTGTAATTCAAGTAAGCAGCTGGGTTAATTCATGATGTTTGCCCTTTTAATAAAGTATAAGGGTAGAGTTCATTTTGAATGAAAGTTGCCTTTATTATAAATTTGAGTTTGTCCTGGCTATATACTAGCTTGCATGATAACCTAGCTAGATTTTTAGAATTTACTTTATTTATTGAAATTAATTTTTTTGGTAAGAGTCATAGCTTAAGCAGTGTCTTTTTAAATGTAATTGAATAATTAAGTTGGATGCAGAAGCAAGTATTGTCTGACCTATAAACTTGGTGCCCATCACTGTCCGCGCCTCTTCAGGTAGCTCTAGTTACTATCATGTGTGTTAGAATTCATTCTCACTTGATGTAGTCCCAGCACCCCTTTCTTAAGTATTACAGTGTCCTCGTCAAGAGGGATGTTTTTAGTCCATTGATAATGTCATATTACCCTTTTCACGGAAAGGTCAGATTTCCTGTTGAGCTGTGAGCACCAGAACAGTGGGTGTGATTGTGTGCAGACGTTTTACGTGGATGAGTGAACACACAGGAGAGCAGTGAGGGCTGCGGATCATGGGACACGGGAGCCTTGTGGCGCTATCATGCTGTCTGCAGTAGACTAACGTTAGATGATGTGGCTTTGTACAGCTTAGCAGTGTGTGCTTAGGTTCCTTTTTAAAGTAAAGATTTCTATTTTCTCATCTATTCTTTTTAGTAATAATTACTTTGAGTTTTTGTGTACGTAGAGGTGGTAGTTTTAGCTCTATCAAAAATGGCGTATTGTACACTGTGTCCAGAAGGAAATGTATGGGACTCCAATGGATGAAGGAGAAAATCTCCTAGATAAACGGAATGGTAAGAGCCACTTTGCCAGGAGTCTCGGGGAACAGAGCTGGCTCTTCAGAGGTGAACTAACTCCTCCTCTCCTCTCCCCCTTCTCAATAATAACCTGCATTGTAGACAATGCAATAGGAAAGAAAGGGAGAGGATGCTTAAGCAAAATCGACAGCCACTCTACTGTGTTGAAATAACCAATGTTAATATTTTGATAAATTCATTTGTCCTTTTCCTTTGCTAAATATGTATATTTTTATAAAATGGGCTCATGTTGTGCACACTGTTTTGTAACTGGCTTTTTCACTTAACAATATATTGTGAACATCTTCCCCAGGTTGTGCATGGTCTTCTGCATCATTTTTACTGGGTCTTTATTCTGTTGTATGATTGAATCATGATTAATTTATTTAATCACCTATTGGAAATTTTAACTCTTTTCATCTCTCCATAGTTATAAATAGCACTTCACTGAATCTTGTGTATATCGTAACTTTTCTTGAAATAAATTCTTAGAAGTAGAACTGCTGGGTTACCAGATACACACAGCAGGAAGGTTTTGCTCCTTGTATGTGGGTTCACTTTTGGAATGTGTCCTACCCAGACACTATCATCACTTCACTGACACAGCGTGAGACTTGGGCATCAGACCATCTCGACAACTCATTAAAGGTTAAGAATAAAGATAAAAAATAAATTACTAACCATTTTTAAGTTTAAAGCATACATCAAAATAGGATTTTGAACCTGATTGTGAGGGATACCTTTTAGGGCAAAAGCAGGTCAACTCAGGGTCATATTGCCTGCATATTCATGCAGGAAAGAAAACAGGCATTCTGTGTGTGCCCGATACATGTCCTTCATGCTCAGTTAGTGTTAGCTTCATGTTCATCCTGGCTCACATCTGATACCATCCTTAAGTGTTTGTTAGCCTAAAATAGTTCTATGATTTTGTAAATACTCCTTTTCTGATTAGAAGTGACTTGAGGTTTCAGTGATTTAAGTTACAAGTGGCATAAGGGGCTTAAATTATCCTGATTTTGGTATTTGGTATAGTAGTGTATGTTGCACGAGTCCTAAATGGTCTTATAATAAAAACCCAGAGCCAGATATTGGGGTGAATGCTGAAAGATCAGGGAGACAAAGGAACAGGCCACAGCCACGTCTCACCAACGCCAACTCCACACCCAGCCATTTATCTCACTTCCTATCTCAACCTTCCTAGTCAATGGATCTCTGCCTCCTGAGTGCTAGGATTAAAGGTGTGTGCCACTACTGCCTGACCTCTGTGTTTAACTCTATGGCTGGCTCTGTCCTCTGATCTTCAGGCAAATTTTATTAGAGTACAACAAAATGTTACTACATTTCCCCATTTTTGTCTAAAATAATAAAAGGTTGTAACTAATATAAGAAAAATTATACACAATAAGTACAAGAGCTATATATAATATATAGAGCCAAGAATTAAATCAACAATGTCCAACCCATTGACATTTCATGGATTCAGAGAAAATACTCCATTATTTATCCTATTTGGTGAGTCTAAAATGTACCTAATTCACTTTCTATCCTAACTTGTATTACCAACCCAAAACTATATTTTGATGTATTTCAAACTTATAAACTTTACACCTCTTTAGTGAGTCTCTTTTCTGAATTTCTTAACAAGGAAAACTATTAACTAGTCTTCAACTTCATCAAAGACCTGAGAAAGAAATAATACTACCTGAGTAAATTGGAAGAGCAGGCAAGTGACTTCTAAACAATGTGAGAAATGACAGAAACAGCTGGCTGCCTGGACAGTCACCCAAGGTTCCTCTGCAACATTGGGGCATCCATCTTCGGCCTACAGGTCTAGCATATCTGACAGACTTACCTGTGAAGCAGGATTTTCTGAAGGGCTACTTTGGCTTGGCAGGGTTTGGCGGTCCTCTTTTTGTGTGTCCTGCTCATCCTATTTGGACAGCATATACTGTCAGGAGTCAAGGCAAAAGCATTTTCTTGCGTAGTGGCTAACTTGCCACAAAGAAAGTAAACTCCATATGGAGTTTCTTCGATGCCCATCATTGCTCTGAAATACATTGGTGCTGCCAGGAGCAGACATGTCTTATAGTCATAAAAAAAAGAATCTGTTACTAAAACATCTTAAATGCCATATTCTGTAGATCTCTGAAGTGTTTGAAGATGACTTGTCTACCTAAAATATGTCTGTTGGACCTTGAAAACATACCTCATATGACTACAAGTTTGATTTTAATAGGTAACTATTAACTTGCATTTCTTTATACCCTAATTGGTTGGTAATAATAACTTTCAAAGACTAGCAATTTGCATTACATTGTTAAACAAGCTGTATAGATACAATACCTTGAACAAGAGTAGAAATACATGTACAGTGTGTTCCAACAAAATAATCTCAACTTTGTATCAATATATACAATTTGTATCCAAAATATCCAATCCAATGTAAAATATTTAAAATTAGTAGTTGCTTTTTAAAAGTAGATTCAATAATCTCCCTTTTTATCATATCCATATTCTTTTCTTTTCAGAGTAGATTTAATTACCCTTTTATCCTATCCTATCTATCTCTTATGATATCCTATCATATCTGTATCTTTTTTCAGAGTAGATTCAATAATCTACCTTTTATCTTATCATACCTATATTTTTTCTTTTTAAAATAAGAACTCCTTTGTTTAGCTTTTTTCCTATTACCAATAACAACTTGTAATAACCACCAAAATAATGACAAATATATTATGATCAATCCATGTGAGTCTATTAAATAGGTGACAGAATTTATTAAGATATAAATTGAGGAAATACACTCACAATTACAGAACCGAGTAGACCCTGATCTGAGAGCAAATCCACCTCGCAGGTAGGAGCAGGGAAAAGGGGCATGTGACCCTTCTCCAACTCCTTATCAGAGGTCATGTACAACAGGATGCACTGCCAGACAGCCCAAGGTTACGGGCAGAGCAAACACAAATATCCATAACTTGCTGAATGACTAAAAACCACCTACTCGTTGGGGTTGGGGATTTAGCTCAGTAGCGCAAGGCCCTGGGTTTGGTCCTCAGCTCTCAAAACAAAACAAAACAAAAACTACCCACCTCAACTCTTGTGAATGTGGATGTCATTGTAAGAAATCAGTGAAGGTTTCTTCTGGGCCCTGTATTCAATTTTTTTTCCTACTTCTTCAATTCTGACCCAATCATTCAAGGCTGCTGTGCAGCATAAAGTAGGGTCATCATATAAAGATTGTCTTTGTATATCAGCATAATTGCCCTCTCCAAGAAGCTGGTCTTAGGAGATTTCCATACCTTTAGCCCTATTTTTTTTTTTTTTTTTTTTTTTTTTTTTTTGGTTTTTCGAGACAGGGTTTCTCTGCGTAGCTTTGCGCCTTTCATGGATAGCCCTATTTTTTCGTTGTTCAATGGTCTTAGTCTCATCCTTCCACCAGATCCTCCATTATAATTGAGGGACCAGCCTCTTAGACTGCTGTAACCAAATCTCTCCAGTCTTGAGGAGTAATTCTATTGCAAGTTGACCATGAGTTTAACATCTTTTTCACAAAAGGTGAGTGCATATCATATGAGACTATCGCTTCTTTGAATTTCCTTAAATCTAACATTTGCACAGGAGTCCAGTCAGCTCTTACACAGCCTTGGGGATATCTATCATTTGGCAGTTCCTGTAAGGATACTGGATAAATTAAGGTTGACTGTTTGAAAGACTTAGGTTGTTCCTCTGTAACCTTATAATGAAACGCTGAAATTGTTTCTCCCTTAAATTCCTCTGTCTGGGTCTGAATATCTCTATGATCTGTATTAATAAGCTTTTCTAAGACTTCTGTCTTGGCACTCATATCAACCAACTTAGCACTCATATAAACCAACTTTTTTAGGGATAAAATAAGAATGATCAAACCGATAACGTTTATAATTGACATTACGTCAATCCCATCTAAGTTAATTATCCCCTCATTTAATTGTTCCATTTTTCAGGCTGTCAAGTGTTATCAAACAGAGACCAAACTCCTTCCATTATAATATTGTTTCCTTTAAAAAAAAAAAAAAATGGGCGGCGGGGGGGAGGGGTAGGTGGTGTGTGGCTGTGGGAGACAAGTCTCTGTGCTGCTGGCATGAGACTGAGACTAGGAAGCCCAGTGTGGCTCCATTCTGTGCGCTCAGAATCTTTAAGCTTTCTTAGGTCTATGTGGATCAATGCTCCACGCTGGGCACCAAGTGTAGAGGGAAGTTTCTCAGTCCCACCCAAGCTCTCAGCCACTTATAATCACTCAGAGGCTTATATTAATTACAAACTGTATGACCTATGGTTTCAGCTTCTGGCTAGCTCTTTCATCTTAAATTAACCCATCCCTGTTAATCTATACGCTGCCACGTGGCCATGGCGTTACCAGTCTGCTGGCATCTTGTTGCTCCTTCAGTGGCAGGTTGGCATCTCTCTGGACTCTGCCCTTCTTTATCTCTGCTTGCATTTCCCACCTGGCTGTAAGCTTTCTTGAATAGGCCAAAACAGCTTTATTTATGATCCAGTGGGAGCCACACATACAGCATACGGAAAGACGTCCCACAGCAGGTACAGAAGCTTATTTATTTCTCTTCTCCCATGTAATACGTATACATTATTCTCCTTTCTTGAAAACATGCCTTACTGCCTTGGTGAGCTAGAGAAATCCAGTTACCTTTAATATTCTAATTATAAATACTCATGAGGTTCTATCTCAAATATCTATAGTTAAGCAGTGAGACAGACAAAAGAAACCAAAGGCTGGCAGGACATTTGCTGCCAAGACTGACCCGAGTTCAATCCCTGGGACCCACACAGGGAAGAAAACTCCCACAGGATGTCTTCTGACCTTAGAACATGGGCTGTGGCACTATGTGCTCTTTTCGCTCTCTGTCTCTGTCTTTCCGGTGCACGCACGCACACACGATGTGTAATTTTTAAAAATGCACAATTCTATCTTTTGCAAGATGTAAGTATATATAGTTCTCTTATAAGTTGTGAGGAGTTTTATCAGCAAGGGACTATTACTTTATATAAAATATACCTTCAGTCACTCCTGTGAAGTTGGGCAAAACCTTAGTTCTTTCAGAGTTTCTGGATGGTGTGGTGGCATCAAGATCAACAGAGTTCAAGGGTAGCCCCAACCTCCAAGTCATCCTAGTTTAGGGTCTGTGAGAGTCTAATTAGAGTCACAACTGCAGATAACACTGGAATGTGTTATTTCTCTGGCTTCTGGCCACTGCCTGTGAAGACAAAGACTTGCCTAAAGTATGGCTCTGGCTTCTGACTTGTTCAGATGGCTCCCTTCAGCACTGCACACTGGATGAGCTGTTCATAGAAACTCAAGGCATGTCATGCATTAGCATTGACTCCTCGATCTACAACGGATGGCACGATCTCTTTGCCCCTTTTATGTATATTATATAACTCATGGCAGTAGCAAGTTTTTGTCTTGGTTTTTTGCCTTACTTTCTGTACTTAGTCTATGAATGAAAGGTAGTTCTGAATCTTGAATACTTAACAGTCAGTTGAAACAAGTAAATTGGGGCCAGTTAAGATGACTGACTCAGCAATCATACAGGTGCTTGCCCCCAAGGCTGGAGACTGAGTTAAATCCATGACCCAAGGGATGAGGGAAGAGGGCAGATTTCTGGAGGGTTGCCTTGACTCCACTCACATGCAGACAGTCACACACGCACATGCACATACAAATAAATGTAACAAAATGAGTTTCTAGGCAAGGACAAGGCCGAAGCAGTACCTACATGTCAAGGAAGCTCATTCACATATGAGAAACCAAGTGGCACACTGCCAAAGGGCCCAACACTTGTGAAGCTGAAGCAAAAGACAGCTTGGCAACAGTAAGATGCTTGCTCAGAACAAAAACATGAGGGGCTGGAGAGAGGACTCCGTGATTAGGAATACTTCATATTCTTGCAGAGGGCTCAAATGTGGCTCCCGGCATGCTCACAACTGCCTGTAATTCCAGATCCAGGGGATCTGACAACTGGGCTCTGTGGTGGTATTGTGTTCACCAAAATATTGTGTACTCTAATAAAAATATCTGGGGTCAGAGAACAGACAGCCACTAGATACAAAGGCTAGAAAATGGTGGCACTCACACCTTTAATCCTAGCATTCCAGAGATAGAAATCCCTCTGGATCTCTGTGAGTTCAAGGCCACATTGGAAATAGCCAAGCATGGTGACACGCCTTTAATCCCAGAAAGTCAGCCTTTAATCCCAGGGAGTGGTGGTAGAAAGAAGAAAGATATATAAGGCGTGAGAACCAGAAACTAGCGGCATTTGGCTGGTTAAGCATTTTGGCTGGTTAAGCTTCTAGCAGCAGTTCAGCTGAGAGCCATTGGGATGAGGACACAGAAGCTTCTAGTCTGAGGAAACAGGACCAGCTGAGCAACTGGCAAGGTGAGATAGCTGTGGCTTGTTTGTCTCTCTGATCTACCAGCATGGACCCCTATAACTTGCCTCGGGTTTGATTTTATTGATAAGAACTTTTAAGATTCCTGCTACATCTGGCGCCCAACGTTCGTGTTACGAATTCATGAAAAAGCTGTTTGCCTGTGGCCTTGTGAGCCCGAGCTCAGGCCCAAGCTACACTCAGCAGGTTGTGGTGGCGCGCACCGGTAAGATGTGCTGAAGGAGACAGAGGCAGTAGGATCCCGAGTTTGAGGCCGGCCTAGGAGGCTTGGGAGAAGCTTTGGCCCGGACTGAACCACAAACAGTGGTGGGACCATGGAAGCAGTGGCTACTGCTCCACGTTGCCAGCTCCTTCTCATCGTGTTGGTGACTGCGGTGATGCTGCTACCTGGGACGAAGGGTTTACTGCTGCTGGTTCAGAGAAGAATTGCCAGGACCATCGTGTTACAAGAAAGCATCAGCAAAGGTCAGTTTGGAAAAGTTTGGCAAGACAAATGGTGGGGAGAAATTATTGTGAAGATTTTCTGTTCTAGGGTAGAATGTTCATGGTTCCTAGAGACAGACATTTATCAGACTGTGATTGCTCCAAACCACAGAGGAGGCACAAAAAAAAAAAAAAAAAAAAGTCTGCAAGAAACCATGACCACGCCTAACAGTGACTTTGAAATCTTCAAAAAGATGACAGGATCCCACAAAGATGATTCCACATTGACTATGATAAAGCCATTAAGCCGATTAACACCATGGAAAAATCGACTTTGGACTACAAACTGGTCAGAACAATTTCGAGAGGACTAGCTGAGATGATACAGCCTGACAGACTACTCGAACAAGGACTTGAAACAAGCCCTGAACTTTCCTTTTATGCAGAGAATGGACAAATGATACAGGACTTGACAATTAACCCAAAAATTTTCTTTTCAAGATTCCCTAAAGATATCTTCACCCCTAGAAAGCAAAAAGAAAAAGAGAATATAGATATGAGATAGATCATTGAATCTACTCTGAGAAAAAAGGTAAAGAAATAATAGGATAAATAGGTAGATCATTGAATCTACACTGAAGAAAAAGGGGAAGATATAAAAATGACAAAAGGTAGACTACTGAATCTATTATGAAAAGAAAAAAAAGAATATGGATATGATAAGATAAAAAGGGAGATTATGGAATCTACTTTTAAAAAGGAACTACTTGTTTTAAATAAGATAAGTAATGAAAATTTTTTGGTCTAAGTTTATCAGATATTACTGGACAGGACATTGTTAATATATATAATGGAGTTTTTATCTGAATCTGTCAAATGTTAATGGACTAGACATCATTAATGTAATTTTTGGCTGTATATATTGTATGTACTATTTGGATAGTTTTTCTTGTATTAATTATAAGCTTTTTTAATTTTAGACAAAAAGAGAGGAGATGTGGTGGTATTGTGTTCACCAAAATATTGTGTACTCTAATAAAAATATCTGGGGTCAGAGAACAGACAGCCACTAGATACAAAGGCTAGAAAATGGTGGCACTCACACCTTTAATCCTAGCATTCCAGAGATAGAAATCCCTCTGGATCTCTGTGAGTTCAAGGCCACATTGGAAATAGCCAAGCATGGTGACACGCCTTTAATCCCAGAAAGTCAGCCTTTAATCCCAGGGAGTGGTGGTAGAAAGAAGAAAGATATATAAGGCGTGAGAACCAGAAACTAGAGGCATTTTGGGCTGGTTAAGCATGTGGCTGGTTAAGCATTCAGGCTATGGAGCAACACAGTTCAGCTGAGAGCCATTGGGATGAGGACTCAGAGACCTCCAGTCTGAGGAGACAAGACCAGC
Source organism: Peromyscus leucopus (assembly GCF_004664715.2). Classification (NCBI taxonomy): domain Eukaryota; kingdom Metazoa; phylum Chordata; class Mammalia; order Rodentia; family Cricetidae; genus Peromyscus; species Peromyscus leucopus. The sequence goes on along the minus strand of NC_051078.1, from coordinate 43,042,030 downwards.
TGAGAAGTTGACCAGGTGAGGTTAGCTGTGGCTTATTCTGTCTCTCTGATCTACCAGCATGGACCCCAATAACTCGCCTCAGGTTTGATTTTATGAATAAGAACTTTTAAGTTTCCTGCTACAGGGCTCCCCACCAGCACCTGCACTCAAACACATCCCCTCTCCCCAATTTAAAACACAAAAACACTTTGGAAAACAAAGCAATCAACGAATGATAGCATGCAAGGGGATATCTGGGCCATTTATGGAATGCCAGTCCTACTTCCTCCTCTGGCAAAAGTAACTTGGAAAATGTTTCCTTGGGGCTGGGGAGATGGTTCGGTCAGTGGTTCCATGCTTGCCGCTCATGCATGAGGCGGAGTTCAGTTCACAGGAGTCCTGTAAACTGGAAAGGCAGTACATGCCTGCAATTCCAGTACCGGGGAGGTGAGGACAGGACCCCTGGCCAGTGAGAGATCCTTTTGTTGCATTTTCTCACCTACTCTAAGTAGGATTCCCCCAAACTGCAAGTGCTAGCTTACAGATCAGTGTTTCCCAGACTTCTATAAAGACTACAAATGCCCTATAGTGCTGGGTATCAATCGTGTCACAGGCCTGTAATCCCTCCCTGCACTTGGCAGGTAGAGGTAGAAAGATCAAGAATCCAAGGTCACCTTTGGCTGTATACCAAGTTGGGGCCAGCTCGGACTACATGAGAGAGAACTGTCTCAAAAAGCCAAACAAACCTACAAGTATGTGTTTTTCTACTTGTATCAACAGTAAGTTACAGCTTCAGACTTCATTTGGGAAGCAGCCTAGACAATAAAGCTTCTCTTTAAGAACTCCAAACACCGAATAACAAAGGAAGGTAAAATAATACAAGGTGATACAGAAGTCTTTTAGGGTTGATGGAGTGCCTCCTCAGTGGGTTAAGGCACTTGCTACTAAAGCAGTGTACCTGAGTTCGATCCCTGGAACCCACCAGATGAAAGTTGAGAACTCCATGTACAAGCTGTCCTGACCTCCACACTGGAACTATGGCATTCATGCAATAATACATGTGCATAAGCTGTATTGTTAAAAAATTCCTTTAAAAATGTATCTGACATAAAGGCAGGTTTTCAGAAATGAAGTGGAAATGGAAAAACTTGGGTAAGTCAACACTGAAGTTTGTGTCTCTATCCCCAGAGGTGTTAAGCCCTGCAGACTTGGAAACAGTAGCCAGGCTGGACATGAGGCAGACATAGGCTGAAGTCTGAAGACAACCACTGTAGGAATGTGAGCAAGCTAAAAGCACCCCTTAATTTTGGTGCTGGATGGAGAGGCATAAATTGCCACTCTCAAAATATTCAAAATAGGCCATTCCTCAGTTTATTATTCAAAATGATAAACCATCAAGCTAATAATTTGAAGGAGTCTCAGGCTAACAGCCTTTGGATGTTTGGAAAAGCAAATAGATTCTCTTAGGGATTTTCAACTCCAGTCTGACTCAAATCATCCTTAGATACCGGATACTCAAGACAAATGGCATGATGAATAAAAGACAAAATCCTTTAGATAAACAAGATCATCACAAAGAATATGAACAGGAAAAAATGATGTTTAAAGAAACAAACATATAAGCCGGGCGGTGGTGGCGCACGCCTTTAATCCCAGCACTCGGGAGGCAGAGGCAGGCGGATCTCTGTGAGTTCGAGGCCAGCCTGGGCTACCAAGTGAGCTCCAGGACAGGCGCAAAGCTACACAGAGAAACCCTGTCTCGAAAAACCAAAAAAAAAAAAAAAAAAAAAAAGAAACAAACATATAAAAGGTACCAAAGATTGCAGAAAAGATTTGTAAACCAACTAGAACTTGTAAGAAAAAATAAAATATTTGAAAATTAAAAAAAAAAAAAACAACCCTCTAGGAGACAAGGCCATTGTTCACTCCACTTCAAGTCTCCAGAGTTCTGACACCTGGACCAATGCCTGGTGTCCCAGAAAGGCCGTACTGAGGCATGACTAGGATGATCTTGTGCCCATGGAAGCAATGGGCTGGCTGCTCTTGTCTCTAGCCACAGACTCCTCTTGAGAACCCTGTATCTTCATTCTAAGACAGGCAACCACTACTCTGGTAGTGGGACAGTCTGGTGACCCAGGGCTGACTTGTGAGGTACCACTCATTCTAAGACAGGCAACCACTACTCTGGTAGTGGGACAGTCTGGTGACCCAGGGCTGACTTGTGAGGTGCCACTCATTCTAAGACAGGCAACCACTACTCTGGTAGTGGGACAGTCTGGTGACCCAGGGCTGACTTGTGAGGTGCCACTCCTGAGTTCTGGGAGTTGATCTGGGCCATGCCTGAGGGCTTCCTGCAGCATGGTAGGTCCACTTAGAGGAAGTACTAGGTATGGAGGCATGACTTGGAGGTCCCTTGGTGAGTTATGTGTCCTGGAGTCCAACTTTTGCCTGCTGCAGACCTCACTCAAGACCTTGGGCGGGACATGCCCTAGCCCATATGGAGAAAGACATGACCTCCACATGCCTAAGACTAGAATTAAACTAAAAAGACAATTTATGTTTAAGACTTAGAAATAAATCAGCCTATAATCACAACATAAACAGGCTAAATCATTCAATTTTTAAAACTTTCTTGGTCTCCAGGTGGTAAAAGGCAGCACTTAAGGAGGCAGAGGCAGGTGGATTTCTTTGAGTTCCAGCTAGCCAGGGTTACACTGTATCAAAAAGAAAATGCAAGGGCACAACTGTGGGGCCCATAATGACACCAGGATCGGAGAATTCTAAACTCAGATGGCGGTTAATCTCTGGAAAAACTGAGGGCTGGTTCCAGACGTTCCTATCATGAACTGTTATGGTGAGGACAGTGTGCCACAGCACAAGGGCAGACAGACCAGTGGACCAGTAACACCAAATCCAGGCACAGACCAAAATGTATGTGCTCAACTGGCTTTGAAAACACACTTAAAAAAACCAGGGAGAAGAGACTATTTCCCCCTTTAGTTTTTATAAATTCTTTGAGAATCATGTACAATGTGTTTTCAGTTTTGGTTTTAGGGTTTGTTTGGTTTGGTTTTTTTGTTTGTTTGTTATTGTTTTTCTCTTTGGAGACAGGGTCTCCCTATGTGGCCCTGGATGTCATGGAATTCACTATGTAGACCATGCTGGCCCCAAACTCAGAGACCTGCCGGCCTCTTGTATCCTGGTGCTGGGATTAAAGCATGCCCAGCTTCCATTTTTATCATCTTCACTAGCCTTTCCCAAATTTACCTCCTCTTCATACCCACCCAACTTTGTTGCCTTTAAAAAAACAAACAAGGGGCTGGAGAGATGGCTCAGAGGTTAAGAGTACTGACTGCTCTTCCAAAGGTCCTGAGTTCAATTCCCAGTAACCACATGGTGGCTCACAGCCATCTGTAATGAGACCTCATGCCCTCTTCTGGCCTGCAGTCATACATGCTACATATATAATTTAAAAAAACAAAACAAAACAAGGCTGGAGAGATGGCTCAGGGGTTAAGAGCACTAGCTATTCTTCCAGAGGTCCTGAGTTCAATTCCCAGCACCCACATGGGGGCTCACAACCATCTGTAATGAGATATGGCTCCCTCTTCTGGCCTGCAGGGATACACACAAACAACACTGTATACATAATAAATAAATAAATCTTTAAAGAAACAAAAAAATAGCCGGGTGTTGGTGGCACACGCCTTTAATCCCAGCACTTGGGAGGCAGAGGCAGGCGGATCTCTGTGAGTTCGAGGCCAGCCTGGGCTACCAAGTGAGTTCCAGGAAAGGCGCAAAGCTACACAGAGAAACCCTGTCTCGAAAATCCAAAAAAATAAAAAATAAAAAAATAAAATAAATAAATAAATAAAAAAACACACTATTTATGGTTTGTGCTGGCCATATACTCTTGGATGTAAAGCCTTCCACTGAAGTGTGGCTGACCCTGTTTTAAAAAAGAAAAATGGCAAATGAGTCATCAACGTATTAAAACACACATACTAAGAATGAAAGGTTAGTTTAGTGTTTTAGAAAGAACAGTCATGTATGTACACATGCAGGGAGCAGTGAATCTCAACCATTCACAGCCAAGTACCAGCATCTACAGTGGAGAGGACTTCCTCAACCAGGACGGGTGAGTGAGAGCACACTTCCGACAGTGAAGCATTCAAACGCCTTAACCCAGCACTGGAGGTGGAGACAGCTCAGTGAGAGTTCAGTTCCTGCCCAAGGCAGAGGCAGAGGACAACAGAGGAAGACTCCTGTAGTTCACTCTGGCTGCCTCATGGGCATGAATACATACCTGCATGGTCACGTGCACACATAACCCAACCATAAATAGATGATATTCTTTGAGATGGCACACGTTCACCATCTGTACTTTTCAACATGTACTGTGGGTCTGTAGGAAGGGACCAAACTGAAGCCATTTTGGATAGAATTTCCACTCTGAATAAGGGCCAAATGAGGTTTAAGTTCCCCAGACCTCCCTGGGTAGCCGACATTACTGACATCCCAGCTGGCAAGCTGAGACATGAGTGGTGGACAACCCGCCCACCACACTTGAGCGAGCCAACCAATGGGAACAAGGCTGTACCAAAGAGCAATGTCCCTAGGAAAAGTCCCTATCCCATCCCGACTGGTGGAAAATACAACCGTAATTTGGCACAGAGGGTTTTTTTTCTCTGCTTAAATACTTGCTGAAATGAATGTTCAGGGAGGCAGTCAGCTCTAAGTCTGTGCTGCTGTCCCTGCCCAGTTCAATGAAGACCCTGCTTTGTGTGGACTCTGGTGCCTGCCTGGGTTGTTTCGAACTCTCAGACCCCACCACATTCCATCTATCACTGTAGTGAAATAAGGATAAGAAACAAAACATCCATAATGGGCAGATGAAAATTAAAGAGTGCCCGGTGAATTTGAGGCCAGCCTGGACTACAAAGCAAGTTCCAGGGCAGCCAGGGATACACAGAGAAAATCAAACAAACAAAACAAAACACACACATATAAAATTCCTACAGAGAAATCTAATATAAGACATGAGGCTTTCATAGAGAAAACTGTGTTTATTGGAAGACATTAAAGAAAGACATCTGAAGACATTAAAGTCAGGGAATGGTAGTGGCTCATGCCTTTAATCCCAGCACTCAAGAGGCAGAAGCAGGAGGATCTCTGTGAGTTCAAGGCCAACCTGGTCTACAGAGTGAGTTCCAGGATAGCCAGAGCTATTACACAGAGAAACTCTGTCTAGAAACAAACAATAAAAAAAGTATAATCAATGGAGAGACATATAATGCTTCTGACTGGGAAAACACATGGAAAAGATCAAGTTTTCTCCAAGTTGATTAGCACATTCAACACAACTACAGAATACAATGCACAAATCTGATAGGAAATGTGTGTGTACCATATGCAAAGGGCACACAGAGACCATATGCATCAATGAAAGACAACTTATCAAACATGGGCAAAAGACACTAACCACTACTTCACAGAAGAGGACCATACATGGAAAAACTATTCCACAGTCATCAGGGGAATGAGACACTGAATATTAGATCTCCAACTGGCAGATACTAGACAGCCAAGAACAGGTGTTGCCAAGGTGTGGTCCAGGAACTCCAGCTGCGCTGCCAGTGAGAGCACTTCAGAGCCCAGCTCAGCATTACAGTGGACTCCTCCTACAAGCTGCAGTATTCAACCTGTCATTTCCGAATCTCTTTCATTCTTAAAATTGAGGTATTCAGAGCTACAGCACATGCAGGGTGCGCCTATTAGTACTTACCACATAAGAAACCAAAGTGGAGACTTTTAAAGACACAAAACATGCACGTGTATGCTCGATTAGATATCAGCTGTAATACTACATAGCAGGACAGTATGTAAGCTTGGGGAAAGCAGGAAAAGGACGAATGTCTCCGGGGTGGTCATGAAAACAGTTGTCATCAAAGACCTTCTTTAAGGAATGGTTAGTCAACTGCAGTGCAGGGCTTTAAAACCAACTGTCCTACAGCAACTCTCGCACACAAGGAGATGGGTGCAGGAAGCTACACATCCTCAACACCGACTGTCTGTTCTCCGTCAGTCACTGTTCTCAGCACTGACTACAGGCAAGGAACACAGTTTGCAACAGAATCGGGCAGAATGGCCACAGCAGCACTGTCTTCAATAGCAAAAACTGAAATAATAACCCAGATCCTGGTGAACAGAAGACCAGATAAAATTGTAGAATAGTAATACAATGGAATATTATATAGCAGGAAGACATGAAATACAATCACATGCATAAACATGTATGCAAATTTAGAAAATACCACAAAATGTCACAGGAGAATACATACATCATGATTACTTTTACAAACAAGTTCAAAACAAGGTACATCTAAACATTTTATTAAGAACATACACATGTATGATAGAGCTACAAATAAAAACATGGAAATAATTACTAAAAACAAATCCAGAGCACTTACACTGTATGGTGTGTATGAAGGGAGGAGAGATGGGATAGGAGGAGTTTGTAGGCAGTTAGGAAGTTCTGCTTCTTAAGCAAAGCTTGGTAAAAGTCGCATCATTTTACCTTTTACCCATACGGACAGGTTATGGCTGGCACACGCTGTTTCACAGCAAATATTTTTAAACAAGATGTGAGGTTACACAATACTTCAAACAAGATGACATCGCCACTTCAGTCACTGTTGTCCAAATGAGAGGCAGCCAATGATAACGGGCAAGTCCATGACATACAAAACAACCCAGTATGCACGACTGCTCACTCAAGCTGGTAACGAACCAATGAGCTCGCAGTGCCACGGCCCTGCCCTTCCCTATCAGCTCACAGCCGCCGCCGCCGCCGCCGCCGCCGCCGCCGCCACCTCTCTGTGTGAGTACTTTGCTCACTGTAGATACTTATTTCTATAAAGCAGATGAGCCAGGCACAGTGGGATTGCAAGTTCAAGGCCAGCCCGAACTGCATAAAGTCTGAGCTAGCCTGGAGTTCTGATGAGGAACTAATTGGCAATGTAAAGCATACAACACTTCCTTACTGAATACTGTTGCCTAGGCACATTCTCCTAACTGTGTATTTGTGTGCTAAGTATTTCCAAAACCTGGGCAACATACAACAACATTCTCCACTGCCTCTCTATCTTCATCAAGGGCAGTTTCCTTCTGGGTATGCAAAAATGTCAACCGTTTCTAGACACTGCCAACATCACCCTGTCTGTGCCTGGGATTTTATGGACTTGCAGCAGTTAAGGGACAGTTTCTCCTTGTCCAGGGAATTCACTGAAAAATCTGGTCTTCAATTCAGAAATTCTGAAAAGCAAAAGTGCTCTTGAAATATTTAACCCATCGGCCGCTGAAGTTTTTATCTTCTTAGTTATGGAGTGGGAAAGGGCAGGCTAGTTGAGGCAGCAAATGAGCCAAGGACTCCGCTTTCCTGCTAACACCATCAACTCACAGCAAGTTACAGGAGCTGCTGTGCCTATCCGTCAACAACACACATGCACACACAGCCAGCCAGCTGTGCGACCCAGAATCCACGTGACTGGAACTGTCAGACAAGGAGGGCAACTGCAGTGTGTGCACCAGACACTGGGAACTTCCAGACTCCGCCTAGCACCCGTTAGGCTTTATTTTACTAGACGAACCTGTTGGATCAGGAGACCACCCAAGCACACACTTTCTTTTTCTTTCTTTCTTCTCAATCTTAGTTCTGCAACGGACAGAAGCAGCACATGGATAGGAAGACGGAGAGCCATCTGGAACCAGGAGGCCAACCATCCTGAGATTTTGCAGCTTTCACTCAGCTTAAAGAATCTGTTTTTTTTGTTTCTCCCAGAATGTTATGGTTAGTCTTTCCATACACGATCAGAATAATACATTGTAGTTACAGGGACTTATAACTAACTAGACCTGAAGGGAGGAAGGCCAAGGGCATCTTGTGTCTGTCCCTGTGAGTAAGAATCTAAAATGAAGTGCAGTGACTCAGGCTGCAATCCTGCCCTTATGAGGTGAGGCAGAGGACTGCCAGGAGTTCAAAGTCAGCCTAGGTTACAGAATGAAACTAAACAGGCTCTTGCCCAAGAAGCTTACAGTGGCCTGCCCCGGGGAGCGGCAGGAGTTCAGTTCTAAATTGTCTAGCTGTCAGTTCCAGCAGTTTCCTAGGCTTAAACTGATACACTGCTTTCTAGTGTCAGAGAGACTATTTCTGCTCCACATGCTGGCGCACACCTTTAACCCCAGCACTCAGGAAGCAGAGGCAGGCAGATCTCTGAGAGTTCAAGGCCAGCCTGGTCTTCATGGTGAGTTCTAGGACAGCCAGGGCTACACAGTGAGACCCTGTCTCAAAACAAACACACACACACACACGCACACGCACACGCACACGCACACGCACGCACGCACGCATGCACGCACGCACACATGCACACACACGACAACAAAGACCAGAGACTAACTTCTGACAGATTTTAGGTCATTTTGATCTCCTAGTATCTCTGTGCCCACCCATCTCCTTAAACTCTAACACAACTTCAGATCAGGCCCTCTTCTTTGCGATCCAGCACCTCCCTCCTACACCTCATCTCACAATTTCCTGAGTTAGGAACCCAGGGCAAGGTGGGCGAGGCAAGACAAAGCGCCAGCACCTATCTCCCCAGCATGATACACACACTAAAACCACTCTCCTTAAGAACCACCCCGCTGACTGTGATCTGAGGTCGGGAATGGAAGAAGACAAGGGTGGCCATTTTTTCACTCACCTGTTCAGATATTTAGGTGCCATGAAGGGCCCAGGAGGGAAGAGCACGAGACCGTCTCTGTGCAAACACCCGGTCAGAGACCAGAAAGGGACAGTGCTACGAAGTAAGGGGACAGCATCCGTGAGACCGTGAGGAGACGAGCCTTGATGCAGCAGCTAGAACTCGCTGAAGGTGGAGGAGGTCGGTGAAGGTGTGCCCAGGCTGGTCAAGTCCATACAAAGTGTGGGAAAAAAGACAGATGTGCCACCACAGACATGGGCAACTGTGCAAATTCCAAGGGGTGCTCACGCAACAAGATGAGTGTGAGGAGAGTGCCTCCTAGATCTGGGAAATGCAACATTGTACCTGGTTTTGTTAGAGCCATGGGAACCGAGTAGCAGGGCAGAACAAGGTTGCTGTGAACCAAAGTGGGAGACAGACAGAGACAGAGAGAGACAGACAGACAGATAGAGACAGAGACAGAGAGAGACAGACAGAGACAGAGAGAGATAGACACACAGAGAGACAGAGAGAGAGGGAGGGAGGAAGGGAGAGAGGAAAGAGAGACAGACAGAGGAGAGAAAGAGAGAGGGGGATGGAAGGAGGGAGAGAGAGACAGGGAGAAAGAGACAGAGAGAGGGAAGAGAGGAGGGAGGGGGAGAGGAGGGAGGGGGAGAGAGAGAAAGGAGAGAGAGAGGGAGGGAGGGGGAGAAACAAAGGAGAGAGAGACAGAGAGACACAGAGAGACACAGAGAGAAAGCAAGCTCCAAAAAGTCAACCAGACTCCAGAAGGAGAAAACAAGTCTAGACTGTTTCTCGGAGCCATCTGTCTGTTCTCCTTGCACACAGGTCAGCACAACTGTAACACAATGTCAAATCTTAGAGAAAATGACTCCTGACCACAACCTAACTTCAGTTTCTAGACAGTCAGTCCATCTTAAGTCAGCAACAGACACAGCAGCCTCCCACAGACGGCTCTGCCACCGCTACTCTCTGATGGAATCACTCAAAGTCAATAATGACACCTGTCATTGTTTATAGCAAAAAGGGGCTTTTATTTTAGATATCATTGGTACACAATACATAGAACTGCCTACAATCAGTCTTAGGAAACAACAGTTACACTTCAAATGGCCAAAGGCCAAGCCCATTTGCAGTTTCTCTATTAGGAGCAGATGCCTACAGGAGCTCTAAATACTAATCACTCCAGACAGAATGTAACAAATGGTCTTTATGTTGTAAGCACTACCATTTTAAAATAAAAGCCCTTTAGTTACAGCAGACACTCTCTAAGCAGAACTGATTTTTGCTAGTCTACAAGTCTGAAAGAATCGATCAACAATATCACTTCTCTATACATGATTATACATGTACTGGATTATGGGGCAAAGATGCCTCATACATGCAATCTGATTATTTTAATCTTTAAATACAGATTGAGTTTATATGTAACTTATTTCTAGTTAAACTGCCAAAATAATTCGCTAAACTAAAATAAAGCCAATACAGTATCTTAAAAAACATAATTCTAAGAGCATGCAATATCAATAATATTTTTACTTCTTATGTAAACGAAGTTCAGAACACAGGACAGAGGCTCATGACACAAAGATCATTATACAACTGGAGAGGAAAGAAAGAAATTCAACCTAATGTAAATCCTCGTAGTAAGAGATATCTGCCTAGGGGTGGTGAGCTTGGTGTTAGAGCCCTGGCCTAGTTGCCCAGGCCCTGAGTTCAATCTCCAGCATACACACACACAAAACAAGGATGTGGAAGACAGCGGAAAAAGAAAACAATGTCTGCATGACATGGATCACAGCTTCACGGTGTGCAGGCCATGTTGGCAGGACAAGTCCTTCAACTGGAGCAGTTCTAACACCGCATGAACTACTAACACCAAAGCCACACTCACCTGCTAAAGGACCTCTCAGCCACCAGTTCCATAACAGAAACAGAAAAATGACTTATGCTTACAGAAGTAGGCCAATGAAGAAAAAATACAATTTGGGCAATTTGCAAGGTAAAAAGATTTATTATTTTAACAAATCACTTGATAAAGAAAGGCTACCCTTTTGTCAAAGAAGCAAATCATATGTTAGAACCATGGGCTCATATCTGTCTCCTGGTCTAGAATAGAAGATGCCTTTAAGCAAAATAAACTAAATCACATACTAAATAGACAAAAAAAAGTACACACACAAAACCAACATTCTAGTCTGCTATACATCAACTTATTCCTCAACAGTAAGATAAATGTTTCAAGATGTAAACTGTTAACTGATGCAGAGAATAGGGATTGAAAGCCAGAAGTTTTCTAAGAAAGTAACTGGGCTTGAAACATACACTTCCTGTAACTGGCTATTCTAAGCTGAGCACACACATACAACAAAGCCTACCACTCAGTATGTGCAAATCTGCATACCATGTAACTTTGGTTAAGACATGTTTAGCTCTATCAGCACATCATGGAAGCTACACAAATGATTACAAACATAATAATGAGGTAAGTTCAAAGTCTCCTAGTGCAAAAAGCAAGCACTGCCCAAAGCAAAGCACATAAACTAAATGAAGGCAGAGTGAAGCTCTCCCCATGGAAGCTGCTGGAATAACCAACCAGAGGTGCTCCTTGTAAACACTGCTTGGAAAGTACCCATTTAATGATTAAGGATTCATGTACCCAAAAAGGTATTCTAATAACACCAGAGTAGTGCATTTATTTTTTATCTTTAGAGTTCAGAAACCACTCATGTGTGTAATAGTTTGCATATTTTCTTCAAGAGAAATTTAATTAGTGAGATGCATTAATTACAAATACTGTAGTATAAAAATCCCAGTCTTTACAAAAATTATATATTAAAATATTCTATACACTTTAAGTTAGTAACTGGCATATATATCAATTCTTCACAATTAGATTCATCTTCACTGGGCATATCATACGTAAAGTTGGAGGGCGCTGCTACTCATCACCTCAAACTGGCATTGAGATTATGTGGCAGAAGCAGCTAGGCCTGAGTCACAGCAGCTCTCAGCCTGAAATGTCTTTTCTGCAGCTACTGCCTGTACGCACTCATTTCCAAACTGACTAGGCGGTCAAACTAAGAGACTTCAGAAGGTGTAAAGTAAGTTACCCGCAGCCAAATGGTCACGGAATTATCTGCATCTCTAAGGTGGTAAGGAGCCTGAACTGGCTGTCTAATGCTTTTTATTTCTGGTATACAAAAGCTTATACAATTTTGAGGTAAAAATAATGCAAAAATAAAACATCTAGAGCATTTACAAAAATCTTACAAATGTTTAAAACACTATTTAAAAACCTGTGTCCTGTTAAGGTGCTTACTTCTTTCTTCAGGAGGAGGACACACGCTTTGATTTTTGATGAAGTCAAGGAAAAGCACAGTTAGAGTGAGGAAGACTGCTACAAAGGACAGCGTTCAGGGACACACCCGCCCGACCTCTAAGGAAAATACAAAACACGAGAGCTGAAAGGGACCTTCACGAAAACTCCCCTCTCTCACCTGCTAGTGAAGAAGTTAAGGGCCAGATAGATTAAGTGCTTTAGCTAAAGATATATTCAGATATATTGGTCATGTAACAATCAAGACTATCCACTATCCTTTTTCTATTTTGCTAGGATTCTCAGGAGAAAACAAAACAAAACAAAACAAACAAAAAAAAAAAACAGGACAGAAGTCCTGTACTTGTCTTTTTTTTTTTTTTTAAACTTCTTAGGCTTGTGATAACTATAAATAAAGGAGTAAGTTTAGGTATCATAAATCCTATGCATTGGAAAGAGTTGTTAGAAGAGCACTGCTCATGGGGTAAAGGCAGGAGGATACTCAGGCAGGGCATTTACAACGTGGAACACTTTCACCACAGCAAGGTGTACAACAGCCAGTTACTGGACTCATCTCAGTAGCTGCAGATGACTGAGTTACGAGGCCTTTACAAAAGAGAAGGGGCAATACACCTGACAGCTTTTGTCTTTGTTTTGCTCTTTTTTTCTTTATAAGTGGTTATATGGGTAAGGAAGAATCCATATACTAATTTTCAGTCTTTGCTTCTTTCTATTTTTTATTTGGATCTAGAAATGAGCAAATACATTTTAAGAACAACTTACAAACTCAAATTCATAACTGCTAGAAATACAGTCAGAGAATACTCTCCGAGAACAGGTCTTCATAACCAGTTACTAATAAATAACCATCACAACAGCTTGAATAAAAATAACTCAACTCAAAGGTGCTTTCTTATTGTTACCTTGAAGCCATCGAACTTGGGTGGCTGGTCCATAGCCCTTTTCGTTCTTTGCTGATATCCTGAATACAATGGCAGGTCTGGATGTGTAATCAATATGCGCATTTGCAAGCTGCCCAGAAGTCACAATGCATGAGGTTTTAAGACCACAGTAGATCCTCATGAACACAAGCTGGCTTGGATTATCCTGCACCTGTGCTGTGCGGATAGCCAAGTAGGCTGAGTATTCCAAAATATTCCCAGAAGGTGAAGTTGGAGGCTCCCAGGAAAGGTGGATCCCTTCAACATTCTAGAGAAGAGGAAGAAAAAGGCGATTCTCTATCATCACTTACCATGTCTTTAGGAGACATCAGAACTCTCACTGCTGATTAGGATGGCTTAACTGGCTCTACAGTTTACACACACTTTTCACAAAGTGAGGCTTAACTATCCACAATCTGCCCTTTGTATCCACCAGAGAGGATTTTCTTCCTTAGCAAAGAGCAAGAGTTATAAAATACAACCCAACTTCCTATGTCCTGGAATTTAAAACTCTCCAAAATGGGGCTGGGGATTTAGCTCAGTGGTAGAGCGCTTGCCTAAGGCAAGTAAGTGCAAGGCCCTGGGTTCGGTCCTCAGCTGGGGGGGGGGGACACGGGGGGGGGGACGGACACGGGGGGACGGGACAGCTCTTCAAAATGAACTCTGGATGATGAAACAGGACAATTACAAACTGGTTTCCAGTCCTGTGGTTTTATGTTGTAATTGTACTTGTAATTTGGTACTAAAAATACCATGCATGGCTACCAGCACATACTTTTAAACATTTAATCCACCTCCCTCAGGTATCTTTCACAAGTGCCAGTAAGAATCTCTGTATAAGATGAATCTTCGTTCTCAATATAATAGTGTTCAGAGGGATATTTCACAAGTGACAGAACCAAGAGGGTTTCACCTTTGGCAATCTAATGTGATGTCCATAAAAATCAGGTTCATGATATAGAGAATGACCTTTCCTATAAGTTCTGAAACCTGAAAATTTAGCTTCTCCCCCATGAAACAACTGGAAATGCCATGGACTGGAGGCTGGTCTCCCACCAGGCACCAGATCCACAGGACATTGATCTTGGACTTGCCCACCTCTGAAACTGCAAATGATATATTTGTATTTTTAAAATAAATCATCTAGTTTTGGATAGTTTGCTGTAATATAATAAATTCCCTTTGGCACACAGAAAAGAAATGATAAGGATGGAGAAGTCAACAGCAATGGAGAAAATGTTTTTGTTTATGTTACTGCTGACAAATAAATATTTCCATGATTGGCTGGTAGGGAAAAAAAAATCTCTAAACCCTGCGTTTCCAATCGTTTGCATCACAGACCAGTCTTCCTGGACCTGACAGGTTACCTTGGAGATACGGACTGTGGAAGGAGCTCCAGGAAAACCAGGGATACACGTTTTAAATTCACTGATTTTGCTGAAAGGGCCTATTCCACAACCATTGATTGCAGCAACTCTGAATTTATATACTGTTCCTGGAACAAGATCCTGTTTCTTAAGTAAACTGTAGTCAGGTACATCTGCATTTCCTACCTAAAATGTAAGAGATATATTGAAGTCAGAAAAAAGGTACACTTATTATTTCAAAGTTTAATTATTCAATTTTTATTAAACAAAAAACTGTTTAAGAATGAGCTGTATTTTAGGGATGCAATTCCATCATGTATTTCCCTTTCTCACACAAAGAGTAAAACTAATGCAGAACCCTGTAAGTCCCTTCCTGAATCAGATTCATACCCAATGGGGAGTTGATCTGAACCTCTGACTGTACGGAGAAAGGCAAGGGAATTCTGCACATGGGAGGCAGTAGAGGCAGGAAAAACAAAAACAAAAACCCAGAGGTGACATCACAATCAACAAAAGAAATACCCCATCCCCACGTGAACTTAATTGGGAGAAGAATCTCAGATTTGCTGTCATATATAATGGTCTTCCCAAGAGCAATGCCCTTTAGAGACAGGTAAGCAAGCTTGGCAAAGAAGGTGTAACTAACATGTAGGTAGTTTTATAAATCCTACGCAGGACACAGAATAAATGTTAATGAGGATGTGCTCTTGGGTGGTAATCCCTACCATCTATTCCTTTCAGACAGTTTGCAGGTGTTCTTCCTGTCACCACACCTGCTGTGACAGAGCCAGTGGACCACCACACTTTCTGGAAGCCTGATCATCTCTACTTCACAGGAAGGACACCATATCTCAGAGTTTAGACAACTGACTTGCCTCTGTTCAAACTGAGGAATACAGGAACTAGAAATTCAAACTCCAGTTTACTAGCTACAGATTTTCTGCTCTTTGTTTCTTAAGAAAAATTAGGTAGCTAACATGTCTTTACAATGGATGTATCCAGCCAGGCGGTGGTGGCGCACGCCTTTAATCCCAGCACTCGGGAGGCAGAGCCAGGAGAATCTCTGTGAGTTCGAGGCCAGCCTGGGCTACCAAGTGAGTCCCAGGAAAGGCGCAAAGCTACACAGAGAAACCCTGTCTCGAAAAAAACAAAACAAAACAAAACAAAACAAAAATACAATGGATGTATCCTTATATGGACACAGATTCATTTCCAGCCAGGGATCCTCATTAGCCATAAAAGTAATTATTTACTAGGCTTTTTTTTTTTAAATCAAGAATTGAAAATATTTGGTGGGTGGTAGTGGTACACACCTTTAATCCCAGCACTCTGGAGGCAGAGGAAGTCAGATCTCTGTGAGTTCAAGGCCAGCCTGGTCTACAGAGCAAGTTCCAGGACACCCAGAGCTATGCAGAGAAACCGTCTTGAAAAACCAAAATAATAATAATAATGAAATAAAATAATTGAAAATATTCAAGGGTTGGGGATTTAGCTCAGTGGTAGAGTGCTTGCCTAACAAGTGCAAGGCCCTGGGTTCGATACTCAGCTCAAAAAAAAAGAAAATATTCAATATGAAAAAGAGGAAAGGATGTCAAAAGCTTTGCTAGAGAAATTAAACTGGTGATTTTATGTGTGTGTGTGTGTGTGTATACATATATATGTATATATAATCATATATATATATATATGATTTTATGTGTGTGTGTGTTATATAAGTTGGATGGGATACCCTTTATCTGAAATAATTGGGTACAGCTGTTTTTTTTTTTAAGATAGGCTCTCACTATGTAGCTCTGGTTGTCCTAAAACTCACTCTGTAGACCAGGCTGGCCTTGAACTCACAGAGATCCGCCTGCCTCTGACTGCTGAGTGTTGAGTGCTGGGATTAAAGGCGTGTGCCACCATGCCCAGCTTGAAGCAGGTTTTTTCATTGTGTTTGCTTGTGTGTGTGTGTGTGTGTGTGTGTGTGTGTGTGTGTGTGTGTGTGTGTGGTTTTTTGTTTTGTTTTTGTTTTTGAGATATTTCTTTATGTAGCCCTAGCTGTCCTGGAACTCAAAGATCTGCCAGCCTTTGCCTTCTGAATCCTAGGGTTAAGGGTGTGCACCACCATTGCTTGGCAAAAATTTTTTTAAATGAACTATTTGTGTCACAGTTATAAATGCAGCATTAAAGAATGTAAGATGATTACATATACAGAACTCTCAATAATACACCGTGAAAAGATCCCAATTTCATTCCTTCAAATGACCTGAATCAGAGTTATCAAAAATAATCTCATTCCCAAGGTTCATAATTCAATTTTTGTACATTTTGCTTGCTTTATGAAGTGTTAGGAATTGTAGCCAAACTTATACACATGCTAGACATGCATTCTACTAATAATCTCCTCGGCCCTCAAAATGTAGAAAATTTACCAACAGTTTACCTTTGATATACTTTGTTTTCCTTTTGGTAGCAAATAAAACTGGCTCACCAAAGCAGTATTGTTTTTAAAAATTCCCACATCACACCATTGTTGTTCTGTTTTCAAAATGGCCACTGGATTTGAAGGTGTCTCTTTCTAATTTCAGAGAAAGGAAAGTTTATAAAGACCTTATTGAATATAGAAATGTCAAACTTGTGTGATCCCATTCAGTGGTCAACAAGTACATACCTGGTGAACAGCATACACTACTAGCTCACAGTGAACGGGATGCCAACTAAACACAGGGACTCCGCCAGGAGCTTGCTACTATGAGCCTGGCTGAGGTCAGCATGCTTCCAAATCAGCGGCAGGTTAACATACCAGCTGTTAGAGAACACTGTCATTTCAGAGACCCCCAGAAAACAGAATCCCTTTGGAAAATGCTACAGGAACAAAATTCATTCCAACTGGCCTTGTCTCTATATTCAAAACTAATAAGTAGAGATCCAGTGATCTTTGTATCTGAAATACCTGTGCTTCTCCAAAACTAAAAGGAGAAAAAAAAATGTTCAAAACTAAAAATGCAATGTGAATAGACTTCTATATGAAAAAGAAGAGAAGATTACACTGGTCTGCATTTCTTTTCTCTGCTTTAAAAACAGACTTTCTCTAACTTAAGCTACTTTCGGTGGTGAGCTATCCTTACTCCCAGAACTAACCTTTCAAAACCATCTTTTTATAAATGGGACATTGTTTCCAGAAGCTCAAAACAAATGTGCACATCAGTTATTTATTTCTGACTTAATATACAAGAGCAGAGGCACATGCTCATCACTGACATTTCTGTTATTTAGGCTAGCACACACAACAAGTCAACTGACTGGAAGTCTTAAAAGTTTAGGGACATCTCTGGACTCATCTTCATTTACTAAAGATGGAAAAACTCAACAACTTTCATGAAGCACCTGGCTCCAACTGAAATAGCAAACACAACTGTGACTATATGTCACAAAACAGACTCAAAAGGAAAACCTTTCCATTTAATAATCCCTCCCCGAGAAGAGTCAAACAGAGATTTAACATTCTGGAAAGGGGAACACTGACGAAGGAAGATACATGATCAAAATTCCAAAAATGAAAAGAAAAGAATTATGGAAAATTCTTAAATACTCTAAAAAACAAGAAAGGAATAATAATCAGAGCAGTCAAGTGAAATGGCCGTTTTTTTTTTAAACCCTAAAAACAGTATGTATGTATGTATGATCCTTACATTTATCTACTTAAGGCAATCCTGATGTATCTGTGAGGCACTCTGCAAACATTTAAGTTTGGTGCTATGCAGATCCATTATGACCACCCATGAAACAACGCACTGTCTGGTATTTGAGCTAGCCTCCATGTATGTCCATCTATTAGAACAATGTTCTGCTGTGCTCCTATGATGTAGTTACCCAAGTATTTCCGTCCCTTAACAAATCCTTTAACCATTAATTTACATTAATGCACACATATGTATGTCCATTTAAATATACATAAACTGGAGAAGAATGTCAAAATGATTTGTGGCCTCACATCCCAAAGATAGTCACCTAGCAGTTGTGGCTGCTTTGTTAGGTGGTATCCTGAGAATGTGAAATATGTCTATTAAATGAATTTTTACCTCAAAATTGGGACCACAAAATAGGTATTATTATTGTAGCCATCTTTTTTCACTAACTATATTATGAACATTTCCTATTCATCTACTTACTTGTAAATTTATATCAATTCCTTACTACATGAGACCTGAGACCATTTTTATTTAAACACACACACTCCTCTAGAACATCATCTCCACCAGATCATACACTTACAGAAAAGGGCGTTGCTGAAGCTTGTACCTCTACACGGCTGATCTTAGTTGCAGGCAGAGCACATATTTCATCAACTGAAAATCAAACCATCAGTTAAGTATTTAATCACTCAGACATATTAAAACAGTTCATAAATATACAGGGTATTTAATGCCACCAAACAATTAAACATAGTCCATATTCTATGTATTTTGCCATAATTAAAAGAACCAAAGAACTGGGGAGCTGGGGAGTTATCTCAATCCCAGAACCGATGTAAAAAAAAAACTGGGCACGATCTTATTATCCCAGTGCTGGTGAAGCAGAGAAAAGCAACTCTCTGGGGCTTGTCTGTCAGCTAGCTTAGTTAAATTAGCAAGCTCCATGTAAAAATTGGAGACCCTATCTCAAAGAACAGGGTGGAGAGTGACTGAGGAAGACACCCGGGGTGTCTCTAGCCTTCTCATGCACACACATGCACATCTGTGGACACACGCATGTGTGCACATGCACACACAAAACAGGGAAACAGCCAGAGATATCAGTGATCAACAGTCACTCCAACTAGTCACAGTGTTCCTTTCACAGGGCTAAGGTGAACCTGACCCCTGGCACAGGAGAACAAGTGACAAAGTCAGTCATCCGTCAAGCTGGGAGGACCGACAATCCTCGGGACCAACCTTTCCGAAGGGATGGGGTGGAGGAGGCAAGCGTCATCTCAGTGAGTGCTGGTCTGAATACTTTACATACAGGAACAAGGAATATACTGGGATGGGAGATGTAGCTCAGCATAGCATCAGAACGTTCAATTACTAACGGGACAGGCAACAAAAACTTGTCTAACTTTTGAGGTTAATAGGAGATATAGTTGGGTGCAGAGATCTACCCTATAATCTCAGCATTCAGAAGGCTGAGGCAGGAGGATCTCAAGGTAGGATATCAGGCTAGGCTACATAGTGAGATTTAAAAAAAAACAAAAACCTTTATTTTATGTGCACTGGTGGAACTGGAATTACAGACAGTTACGATCTGCCATGTGGGTGCTGAGAATTAAACCCAGGTCCTCCAGAAGAGTAGCCAGTGTTCTTAACCACTGAGCCATCTCTCCAGCCCCATAGTGAGATCTTATCTCACAAAAAAACAAAATCCAAGAAAAAAAGACATGTATATTTATCTTAACTGCTTCATGATTTGCTCCACAGTGGAATTCCCATCTACACTGGTAACTCTGATGATTTGTAAGTATAAATGGTTCAAATGCAGTATGTGAAACATGTTCCAAACCTTTCGATTTGGTACTGAATGCTGCTAGAGAAGTCCCATCCTCAGCACCTGCCTCATTTGAACTGGATGGTTCAGTTTTAACAGCCTGCTGGGCTCACATAGTTTGCGTGCTGGAAACAGTACTGGAGAGCCAGTTTCAGGAATCCCTGCTCCTAGGTCCAGGCAACTCTAAGTCCACCTACACGTGCTGAGCACGAGGACCTGGTTTAAAGGGAAAGGTAGAGACCCTGGAGGCTTCTAAGTCACTGCTTTCGTTGTGCGCTCCTTGGCGCTTTCAGTTTCCAGTCACAAACTTGAGCACTGTACGCAGCACTAATGTGAATTAACCACGGGGTAGAAAATGTTTAGAAAAGGGCACTGGACCCATAATGGACATCTAACATCTCAGCTCCCTTTTCCACTTGAAATACTGACACTGTTTGTTACTGAACTATAGAGATCACATGACTGTCACTCGGTTTGAGGAGGGGGGGGCATGAGTTTCTTCAGCATTCTATCTTTTCCTGCCTAAACTAGAAATGTATTTGTGATCCTGTCCATTTTCTGTCTTCTCTCCCATTGTGGAAAATAAAGTTATATTCATGTATCCCACAATACTGAAGACTTCCTACAGGGTATTTTGTTTATTTCTTTGATGGTAAAGGAAGACAGGGTTCATGCCCCACAAATGTCTTCATTTGGTATATACATAAACATACATATACAAAGAGTCACAAACTGTAATGCCCACCCACTATAAGGGAAAAAACAAAAACAAACAAACAACATTTTTATGTTTTCCTAAGCTAGGAAAACACTTTCTCACTCTCTTCAGCGAGCATTTTTTTTGTTTTGTTTTGTTTTCCGAGACAGGGTTTCTCTGTGTAGCTTTGGTGCCTGTCCTGGATCTCGCTCTGTAGACCAGACTGGCCTCAAACTTACAGAGATCTGCCTGGCTCTGCCTCCCAAGTGCTGGGATTAAAGGGATGTGCCACCACTGCCCGGCTCTATCTGGATTCTTAAACTGAGCTTCCTTCTTTGCGAGTAAGTACCTTGGGCTGTAAACACTAGTCACCAATCACTCACTAGTTGAGCACCTATGTATGGCCTGGGCACAATACTGGCTGTTGGGAATCCAGCAGTGAACATGTCCACAAGGCCTCCCTCCGCTCTTGTGGCACTTACATTTTAGATAAGCCCTACATTGTATTTCTAGCTGAGAACTGCTTCCTAGCCTGCACACTATGTATCTAACTGCCCAGTGTGCTCCTCCTGCACCTAGCTGGGTTCACAGGTGGACACTCTTCCACTTGTCCACTGTCATTCTGATGAAGAGCCGTGTCCATTCTGATGGTCAACTAAAAAGTCTTGCTTGACTTGCTTTTTTCTCTCATAACCAACCAGTTGCCAAGTTTAGTTAATATACCCTTTTGAGAGCATCTTCAATGTTTTGTTTTCATTCTGTCTTATCCACTGCTTTGTCTTTACGCACACCTATCTGAGAGTACTAAAAGAAGCCCTACCTAAAATGTCTCTTCCTCTGGTAAAGTCAGAGGTTTCTTTCAAGGAAAACACAATCTAATCCTCTCACCCCTTTCCTCTTAGGGATACATACTGGCAGCTCTTCCATCTGTAAAGGATGTCAAGCTCTGTGTAACCTAGACTGAGTAGCCATCGCTGACACAGAGTGCTTAAGATGTGTCAGGCACTGTCCCACAACCTTTGGCTTTACTATTTGTTCAGTACCAACTTTACTCAGGATTTGGAAATCCCAAGCTCAAGTTTGTTTTTACAATATAAACTTCTTTGCAAGACAGAGAAGTTACAAATGAGAAATCTTAAATTGGAAGTTTAGGACCAAGTTTATCTATACAAATAACACCTTTGTATCAAGAAAGCCAGTGACCCTGTCGGGTGTAGTGGACATACCTATGATCCCAGAACCTGGAAGGGTGAATCAGGAGAATCACTAGGAGCTGAGGCTAGCCTGTGATACCTAGTGAGTCCTAGGCCAGTCTGGGATACAGAGTGAGCCTATCTCAGAACAAGAATAAAATAAAAGCTGGGTGGTGGTGATGGTGCACACCTTTAATTCCAGCACTTGGGAAGCAGAGACAAGCAGATCTCTGTAAGCTCAAGACCAGCCTCTGGTCTACAGAGCTATACAGAGAAACCATGCCTCAAAAAAACCAACCAACCAACCAACCAACCAACCAACCAACCAACCAACCAAAACAAAAGCAGAGAGAAGGAAGACCAAGCAAAGGAAAAGGAAGGAAACTCAACAAAGTGCTCCTTCTGTGTAAGCAGAGCAACAGAACAGTACAGCAAATAATCTTTCTGGAGTATGTTTATCTACTGTTCAAAATGGAAATAAAAAGAATGTTTATTCTGTTTTATTTGAATCCCTCAACCACTAGATTTAGAACAGCTATCACAATATCTTAAAATTAAAAAGCTATGTTTCTATTCCAAGGATATACCGAAATAAAATTTATAAAATAATTGCAGATATTGAAATCATAAGCAATACTTGATATATATTTCAATGGCAACTGAATATTCAAATATAACTGGGCAGGGTGGATTGTGCCTACAATCTCAACACTTTATAGGCTGAGGCAGGAGGATTGCCACAAGTTTAGGTCAGCCTAGGCTACAATAGTGAGTTTTGGGCTAGCATGGGCTACAGAGTAAGATCCTGTTTAAAAAACAAAAATAAAAAAACCTAAAAATCAAAACAAAATACAACAAAATATTCAAATAAAAAAAACCACCAAATTATGAGCTGTCTTGTAAATGCAAGTGATTAATGAACAGTTCCCATAACTGAATTACCTTAATTCAGATACCTGCTACATGACTATTTACTAAGTGACAACTATTCATCAAGCACAGATCTCAGCCTTTTGAAAAGAGGAACAAGATGAATAAATTATCTCTTACATAAAAAGTGACAGAAAATAAGCACAAGGAAAGTCACACTGACCACACTGGCCAAAGTCAATTCAACAAGAACTTCCCTGACTGCAGTTTCACACTTATAGTCTGTCCATGAGGCTCACTATGAAGAAAATGATTAAAACCATGTAATATAAGTACTTGCCTTTAATCCCAGCACTCAGGAGGCAGAGGCAGATGGAGCTCTGTTAGCTTTAGATCAGCCAAAACTACACAGTAAGACCCGAACACACACACACACCCCACCCCACTCCCCAAGGACAGTGTAACTGTCTACTTTTTCAGTAACTCTAAGATTCTCTATCAATGCTAATTTGATTTAAAATGTAACCTTATACCTTCATTCTTCCATAGCATATCCGTCACACAACTGTTATTATTAGAAGCATTAGGCGCCAAAGGTGAATGTAAAGCAGCATTAGACTCTGTTGCTCTGAAATCTGGTTTGTTTCTCACTGCAGTTCCCTTCATGGCTGTGTGTTCAGTTTTTGCACTGTTTACTGTATCACTAACCTACAAGAAATAAAATAGTTCATCATAGGAAGTAATGTGCAATAAAACAGAAGTCAATACTGTAAAACCAAGTCAAACAAGTTACAAGTACATTTGGGAAAGTAAATTCACCAGCAGGGAGTGGTGGTACACACTTGTAATTCCAGGTCATTTGAGACACAGGCAGAAAGCTCCAGTGCTCTAGGTAGCCTAGGCTAGCAAGTAAGATTCCTAAAACAACGAAACTCAAATTTACTAAAATATAAAACATTTAAAATTAGATCCCTAATTTTTATAATCATTCTTTAGCCTAGTAGTTTTAAGATTTTTTTTCACCTAATCTCCTTGTTCCAAAGATTGTATTTTTAGTCTAGCTTTTTCAAATGGTGGCTGGTATTTCAAGTATTTATGTAACACGCTTTAGTAAAGAGGCCATGAAAACTGCTTTAGCATTTTTATTAACAATTTTTTTTTTTTTTTTGAGACAGGGTTTCTTGGTGTAGCCCTGGCTGTCCTGGAATTTTCTTTGTAGATCAGGCTGCCCTCGAACTCATAGAGATCCGCCTGCCTCTGCCTCCCAAGTGCTGGGATTAAAGGTGTGCGCCACCATTGCCTGGCA
Source organism: Peromyscus leucopus (assembly GCF_004664715.2). Classification (NCBI taxonomy): domain Eukaryota; kingdom Metazoa; phylum Chordata; class Mammalia; order Rodentia; family Cricetidae; genus Peromyscus; species Peromyscus leucopus. The sequence continues at coordinate 43,018,088 of NC_051078.1, read as the reverse complement.
TTAATAATTGTTTAGTTGACTGTGTGTATAATGTGCAATGGTGCACACATGCCATGACACACGTGTGGTCAGAGGACAACTCTATGGTGTCCGTTTCCTAATGCTTTTATGTGGGTCTTGGGGACTGAACTCTGGTGGGCAGCCTTGCACAGTAAGTTTTTGACTCACTGAACTATTTTGTTAAGAGCCCCCCCTATTCAATTTAAAAAACCAATCAGACACACAGCCGAAAGGGCTGATGACTCCTAAGAGGAAAATTTCAGCAAATGAATTATTCTCTATGACTGAGTTTCACATATAAAGATTCAACAGACTACACATCAATATTATTTACTATTAAACATTTGGTCAGAAACCTTCCTAATGCTGAGCCTGGAGGTCTGAACATATAATTCTGGCTACTCTGAGAGGCTGGGGTAGAGAAGATGGAGCCCAGGAAAGAGGAGAGGAAAGAGGAAGGGAAGGAGAGAGGAGGGAGACAGGATTTTATTAGTGACATTTTAGTTTACCATCCTAAATATACTATAATAAACACATTTAAATTTTATGGCAGTCCAAGTTATCAGTAACAACATCATCAATTATATAGCCATGGAACTATAAAAATGACCTGCCTTTCTCCAAATACTCCAATGTTGCTGCTGTTTTACCAGAGCGCGCGCGCGCGCGCGCGCGTGTGTGTGTGTGTGTGTGTGTGTTTATATTCACTGAGCCAATCTTGCTGGCCTCTAGATTTTTAATTTGCTGGTGAGTTGCTGACTCGAATTTTACAAAAACAATTACATGAATTTTGGCTCACAAGGAATCAGGATGGAATTTCCAACAATGTATGGAATGGACCTAAACATACTTCTGCCATTTTGTCTACATTATTTATGTGATGTGGCATTCTCAGCATTTATAATAATAAAATAAAAATAGCCATCAATTTTCAAAAACACTGAAGATGTTCTAAAAATCCTCCAGTTAACAAAGCACAACCATCTCATCAGTATGCAAATTTGCTTAATAACAGTAAAACTGTATATATACCAAATAATTATTTTAAAAGCAATTTCTCAGGATGGGGAGATGACTCAGTTGATAAAATACCTTCAGCACAAACATGAGGAGCTGAGTTCAATCACCTGGACCCAAATAAACACTCACGCGAGTCGGGCGGTGGTGGCCCACGCCTTTAATCCCAGCACTTGGGAGACAGAGCCAGGCGGATCTTTGTGAGTTCGAGGCCAGCCTGGTCTACAGAGTGAGATCCAGGAAAGGCGCAAAGCTACACAGAGAAACCCTGTCTCAAAAAACAAAAAACAAAACAAAACAAAAAAAAAAACTCATGCAAAAAAGTTGCCTTGTGGTGGTGCATGCCTGTAAGCCCGGTGCTGGGGAGACAGAGACAGGAGGATCCCTGGGTCTCGCTGGCCAGCCAGTCCAGTTGCATTTACAAGACCTAGGTTCAGGGAGATCCCATCTTAAATACATGGTGCAGAGTGGTTGAGGAGGATACCTGGTGTTGATCTGTCATCCATGTGATCTTGCATACAAATGTACACTTGCATACACACACAATACACTTCTCTATCAATTATTATTAGCAAATATTTCATTTGTATACTTATTTTATATACCTATATATTGGATTGTGCAAAATTTTCTTGGGCAAAAAAATGGGTTGTGAATCGAAAAAGTTTAGGAGGTCCTGGACTAAAGGATGAAGAAGAGCTCCAGGAAACAAAAAGAAAAAGAAGAAAAGAAATTGCTTTGGATGTTGGGATTTGATTATGAGTTAATTGTAGGAAAGGAAAAAATAACTAAAAAGGGAGGCAGCTAACAACAGAAAAGGCTAAGCTGTGTGTCAAGGAGCAACACTAATGGCTCACTGCAGGGCTCATCTATGGATACATCATCATCATCGTGACACAAACACCAAGTTCAATTCCACTAAAACACTTCCAGGCTGGAGAGGAATGAAAATGGGGAGGGGTGTCATCAAGTCTTCACCTTCCATTATTTTTTCTGTGTGTGTGTATGTGAACCTGTCTGCACATGTGTGGAGACCCGAGGACACCTCGGCTGCAGTTTTCAGAGACAGGCGTCCTCCAGTGGGCCCTGCGACTCCTCCTGTCTCTCCTCCTAGTATCGGGGTCTCCAGGACTCACCACTACTCCCAGTTTCCTCTGTTCTTATTGAAGAGAAGTGATCATAAGCTAGAAAGTAAAGGTGTAACAAAATAAGGATTTAATTTATTGCATCGCTCTCTATGTAGCTCTGGCTGTCCTGGAACTTACTATGTGACCAGGCTGGCCTCAAACTCACAGATGTCACTGCCTCTGCTTTCCGAGTGCTGGCATTATAGGCGGGCTACCACACCCAACTATGTGAGGGGGCATTCTCAGCATTTATAATAATTCATTCAAGTGTGCACAGCTAGATACTGAAAGAAAGCTAGAAGGGTTGAAAGGAGTTGTTTTTTAGCAAGATTCAAGAACAGGGAGGGGCAAGGCAGTCACCCACTATCTTATCACAAACCATGCAGTACTGTTCAGCTTATGATATACATACATACAATACTCATGACACATGTAGACACACAATGTAAATGTAGTTTGTCTTCTAAAATAGACTACTCACAAACTGTATGAGCAAAACTTGTAATATCTCCTTCCTGGACAACTACAGTATTTTCTCATCCTCTCGGTCATGCTCAGAACAGGACTATACCTCATCCCTTTCTATGGAAAGGATTCACTGATATCAACAGCAGTTTTCCCAGATGAAATTTTAATAAGCCGAACCATTAATGTCCACAAATACTTACCATGACTACTTCATAAGGAACAAGTAAACTCACACAAAGTTGTTCAGTTTAGATATTGACAGTCTTTGGTAAATAAAATAGTTAATATGTAGATATTCTTAAATCATATTTATAGATTCAGAATAAATATATGTGTAACATCTAAGAATATCACAATATAAACATAAAAATACTTTCTTGGAGCTGAGACAGGGTTTTGTGTAGTTCAGGCTGGCTGAGACTGGCCTTGATCTTCTGGACCTTCTGGCTCCACCTCTCCAGTGCTGGGATTAGAGCCTGGTTCCTAAGTATCAATTCAAGAGGAATAGCATCCAATGCTACGTGCACTGAGACTAAACCTCTCTCCAACAAGGTTGTTCAATTCAGGCTCTGTCATAGAAGTCTGTGGAACCTTTTTCCCCTTTTACTTCTGTGGGGCTAGAGACAGAATCCATGGTCTCGTGTATGCTACCAAGCACTCTAACACTGAACTTCATCCCCAGCCCGTGAAAACCGGGTTGCCTGGACATCTCAGAGGTGGTTCTCTTATGAAGCCAGGAGTAATTATTCATGGTAATATGCAAAAAACCTCCATAAACCTGGGACTAAAGCCATAAATATTCATTTGTCATCACAGGGGCATCAACTTACACTGTTATGAAGGATGCTATTACTGCCTTGTCTGTGAGGGTCCATCCTGCCTCCTGTAGGAATGAGAAAGTTCACACTGATATGCTCTTAATTAGCATCCATAAAATATGTTGTAAATAGTTATAAGTTTACATTAAAGATTAAAATATCATCTTTATCCAAGTTTATCTGCTTCCTTAATAGTTATTTAATAGTTGCTGAAGACTGTAACAAATTTTGTTACTTTCCAAGGGCCTGTTCAGTTAAAAACACTTTTGAAAACCAGTGAAATATTTCTGAAAGCTAATTAAAAACATGTCTGGAACTCAAGTAATATAGACTTTCAAGTACACAGAATGAACTGCAGGAAAGCACTCTATGCACCTTTCTGAGTTCTGCTACAACAAAGAGTGAGACAGCCAGGCTTCAGAGCTGACACTCAGGAAAGCTGGCTTGCCAGGTATATACCAGGGCATCTTAAAATTCATGCATTTTCCTGAACCAAGCATCATCACAGGACTTTCTGCAGTATGTTTTTAAAAAGCACATGAGCAGACATGCATTCTTTAAGCATGACACTTATTTTACCTAGCATATTTGGTGCTGCTGAAGAATCAGGTGATGCAGCTTGGTATGGCAAGTCAGTATTCAATTGCAAAAGATAGCCCTCAACGGTCGGCACTTCGTCCCACTTGACATGGAAAGAGTTGGTAGTAGCTTTGATCAACTGGACTTGTGATGGTGCTGGCGGTTTCTCTAAAGAAAAACATTTATATAGGGCCTTTAGTTTCAAAAGCATCAATAAGTTGCCAACACAGTTTTGGTGGACAGTTTTGAAAACACCAGCAATGAGCGCAGTGTCTGTTTACTGAAGACATTTCAACAAAGAGAGTCAAATCGAAGGAGTGTGAAGCTCTATTTTACTCACTTTCTCCTACAAATAAAACAACCCAGAACCAAACTACTTGTGTCATTAGAATCAGGGGCTAAAGGTCGACCCTGAACCTAATCCTGTCTAGAAGACCGAGGGGTGCGACTGGGTGTTACAGAATTACTGCTTTGTTGTTGTTTGACCGTCACAAATTCTAGGTTTTTTTAATTTAAAGAACTGATTTTCAGCCAACAGCATACATGCTAGAAATACTGCTATTAGCAAAGATGACTTGGATATATTTTGGAAGAATAGTAAGTTTTAATATCCCTTTAACAAAATCAGTATTACCCAAAACACATAACCTTGGTATAAAATATCACTAACATAAAGAAAATTATTGCTAACATTTTCACAAGTAACAGATCTTTAAGATTTAAGATTACAGTCAGGTGGTGGGTGGCACATACCTTTAAACCCAGCACTGGGGAGGCAGAAGCAAATGACTCTCTGAGTTCAAGGCCAGCCTGGTCTACACAGCAAGTTCCAGCACAGCCTGTAAACACAGAGAAACCTTGTCTTGGAAAACAAAAACAAAAAAGATCTGAGATTATGGATTTTATGACAATATCTTTGGTCCAACCTTCTGTGTATACTTAGGATGTCAGCAAGGTTCACAACTGAGAGAAGTATGTTCCTAGCTTTGGACAGTTAGCTAAGAAAATCCATCTTTGTGATTTGCTCAGCTGTCTAGAGCAAGTCTAATATTAATATCTACTTCACTTTTAAATACCTCTTTAAAATATTTTAATCGTTATTTTATGTATATAGGTGTTTTGCCTTCATCTATCTCTGTACATCATGTGCATGCCTGGTGCACAGAGACCAGGAGAAGGTGTCGGGTCCCCTGGAATTGGAGTTACAGATGGTTGTGAGGAACCATGTGGGTGTGGAAACTGAACTCTGGTCCTCTAGAAGAACAGCCTGTGCTCTTATCTGCTGAGTCATCTCTCCAACCTCAAATGTATCTTTTTACTGATGATCAGCAACATATGGCCATAGTCAGTCCATGCCTGTTTCCTAAACAAGTTCTGTGGAAATACAGCAAGACTCATTTGTTAGTGTATTTTGCCTAGGGTTGCTTTCATGCTTCAAGATGAGTTAGGAGACTATATGGCCTAGTTCCTTCAATAATTCCCATATAAAGTCCTCCACCATCCCTTTAACAATCCAAGCTGTTTATATCCGCTCAAGGTAAGACAACTCACACCTGAGTAAAAAGCAAACATTTTTGGAAAATCCAGGAAGCAGACCAAACAGAGATATTAAGGTAGAAGACATGAAAAGAATTTAAAAACTGTAAATCCTGAAATAAATTTCTATGAAACTAAACAATATGAGTTTCCAGACTGATACTCCTCACAATAGATTAGAAAGAGGGCTGAAGAGATGGCTTGTGAACATCAGCTTTCTTCCATTGAACCTGAGTTTACTTCCCAGCACACACACACACACACACACACACACATCAACTGGGTCACAACCATCTGTAGTTCCCACTCTAGGGGATCAGATGCCTCTGGCTTCTGAAGGCACCTGCACTCACTTGCACATGCTAAATAAAATTCAGACATACATACCTACAAACAATTAAAAATAACCACAACAAAACCTCCTTTAAAAAGCAAAACAAGCTGGTCGGTGGCGACACACACCTTTAATCCCAGCACTCGAGAGACAGAGCCAGGCAGATCTCTGTGAGTTCAAGGCCAGCCTGGGCTACAGAGCGAAATCCAAGACAGGCACCAAAACTACACAGAGAAACCCTGTTTCGGAAAAACAAAAACAAAAACAAAAACCCTACAAAACAAAACGCACGCAAACGTGTAAGCAAGGCAGAATGGTGGCGCACACCTAAGGCAGGAGGGCTGAATAGTTGAGGCCTCTTGGGCTATTTTGGAAGACTGTCTAAATAAACAGAAACAATCACCCGCATCATAAAAATTTAAAATTGCAAGAACAGGAAAAAAAATTACAAAGCTTCTAGAGGCAGGGGAAGGGAAAAAGGTCATGTTAAAAAGGACCAAAACTGAAACCTAGAAAATGCTAGAGGAAAATGTAAGGAAGACAACTCAAGTTCCAGGCATAGGCACCTAACAGGACTCCAGTCACTCAGGAAATAAAGCAATCATCAACAAATGGGACTGCATGGAATTGATTTTTTTTCACAGCGAAGGAAAGTGCTAACCGAGTAAAGAGGCTGATTACAGAATGGGAGAAAGTCTTTGTCATCTGTAAAGGATTGTTACCTAAAATATACAAAGAACTTAAAATCCTAACAGCAAGAAAACAAACAACTCAATTTAAAAAATGGGTTGAACAGCAGAGAATTTTCAAAAGAGAAATAAAAATGGCCAATAAATATTTTTTTAAATGTGTTCAACATCCTCGGCCATCAGAGAAATGCAAATTAAAACTACTCCGAGACTGTCTAATCCTTGTCTTAGTCGTCGTCATCACAACAACAAACGACAGTGGACATTGAAAAAGGTGGACACAAGAAACCGCTGGCCCAACTGTAAACTGGACAGACATTACGGACATAAATAAGGGACCCTCCAAGGGCTAGAGAGAAGTCCCCTTGATTAGTTATACCACTCCTGGGCATCTCTCTAAGGGACTTTACATTCCATTATAGACACACTTCCTCATCTGTATCTATGGCTGCTCTGTTCATAACAGCAAGGAAATGATCAGACTAAATGTCCATCACTAAGTGAGTAAATAGTGAAAAACTGGTACATAGGCACAAGGAAAAATCAAACTATAGTTTGAATAGATGGAGCTGCAAAGTATAAATGAAGCAGAGGTTTAGAAAGACAACATGTCCTCTCAAGCCGGTCTCAGCCTCTGACCTCTGTATCACTATATGAATGTCTGTATAGGATGAGGCGGCAGACTCCAGGAAACAGGAAAGGGGCCTGAGAGAGGGAGAAAAAATAACTTTCAGCAGAAAGTTACCCTAGAATTAAATCTTACTGTTGTCTATGTCTTAATTAAAACTCAAAAAGTCATGATTGATTAGTATCTGACCATTTATGAGAAATCTTAAATTCCCAATTATGTTGTTAGAATTTCTAATTTACTTCAGACTCATTTCCTCTTCTGATTATCCATGTTGCTGAGGATGCTGCTGTGTTCTGCATTTGCACATTTCTACAACTATCTCCACTGAGTTTCATTTGATTTTAATCTTGATGCTTTCATTTTTCATTCTCATTATGTAAATTTAAATCTTCTAATAAAAACTTGAAAACAACAGGTTAACATATGAAAGAAGCCAACTGACAAAAAAGGAAGAACTAAACTGAGAAGTGGCTTGAGACCTTGTCATAGAAGAGACCAGTGCTGTTGCTGCTGTTGTTGTGAGACATCAAACTAGGATACTTTATGTCACTGTTGTTGTATGTAGGGGTGTTTGCTTACATTTGTCCATGTACCTGTGGAGGCCAAAAACCGGCATCAGATACTGTAGATATGTTTTTGTGTGTTTTACTTACATGTATGTGTGGGGCCTGAGGAGGCCATAAGAGGGCATCAGATCCTTTGCAACTGGAGTTACAGATGATTGTGAATGGCCCTGTGGATGCTGGGAATCAAAGCCAGGGCCTCTGGAAGAGCAGCCAGCACTATTAACTGCTCAGGGGGTCTCTCCAGCCCCATGGTGCTTTTAAGACTCTCTGGGTTTTAGCATAAAATTCTATTTATATCAAAAACTATCAAATAAATTTATATGTACTCATTTTTTTCTTATAATTTTAGCAACTGAAGCTTATCTTTGTATTATCTGTGTCCTACCTAATTTTATGCCAACTTGACACAAGCTAGAGTCATCTGAAAGGAGGGACCCTCAACTGAGGAAATGCCTCCATAAGATCCAGCTGTAGGCATTTTCTTAATTAGTGACCAATGGGGAGGGTCCAGCCCATTGTGGGTGGTGCCATCCTGGGCTGGTGGTCCTGGGTTCTCTAAAAAAGCAGGCTAAGCAAGCCATGGGGAGCAAGCCATGGGGAACAAGCCAGTAAGCAGATCCCTCCATGGCCTCTCTGCATCAGCTCCTGCCTCCAGGTTCCTGCCTTGTCTGAGTTCCTGTCCTGATTTCCTTCAAAGATGAACAGTGCTGAGGAAATGTAAGCCAAATAAACCCTTTCTTCCGCAAATTGCTTTGGTTATGGTTCCACCACAGTGTAAGAAACCCTAACTAGGACAATCAGTTAGTAAATCTCAATTTAAAAGACAAATCAGTGAAGTGGATTTTCTGAATTTCTTTCTCTTTGCTATTGTGCTTTTTAATGAAAGCATCTAGTCTCCAGTTTAGGTGTTCCACTGTTATAATCAACTTTTTCATTACAAAAGCATTACATAAGCCAAGCACGACCAGGAGGTAGCAGCGAATGCATTTAATCCCACCATTTGGGAGACAGACAGTGGATCTCTGACTTCAAGGCCAAGTTGGTCTACAGAGCGAGTTCCAGGACAGCCAGGGCAGTTACACAGAGAAACGTTGTCTTGGGAAACAAACAAACAAACAAACCCAAGCATGTTGTTTGCTTGCACACCTTAATGCCAGCACTAGGGAACTAGAGACAGAGGATCAAAGTTTATCCTTGGCCACATAGTGAATTTAAGGCCAGTTGGGATACCTAAGACTCGACTGTGTCAAAAATAAATAAATAACTTTAGGGAAGGGAATTAGAACAAAGTCTTAGGGCATGTATGAAAATGTCATAATGAAACCTGTGACTTTCTACCTTTACTCATGTGTCTATATGCATGTGGGCACAGACACAAAGCTAGAAGAGGGTGTCAGATGCCTTGGAGAGGGAGTTACCCACAACTGCCTGATATGATGCTAGGAACTAAAGTCCTCTTCAAGAACTGAATGAGGTATTAACTGCTAAGCCATCTCTCCAGCCCCAAGAAAGGTAAGTCTTACAAACTGTAATAAATTATCCTCACAGTAAAGGCTCTTCAGAACTTCTCCATGGAAAGTACTTTTAAAAGCTGTAATGAGCCAGGCAGTGGTGGTGGTGCACACCTTTAATCCCAGGACTCAGGAGGCAGAGGCAGGTGGATCTCTGTGAGTTCGAGGCCAACCTGGGCTACAGAGTGAGTTCCAGGAAAGGCACAAAGTACACAGAGAAACCCTGTTTTGGGAAAAAATAAAATAAAAAAGCTGTAATGAGTTTTTAAACTAGTAAATAAACTAACTGCCTTCTGAAACAAAGCCCAATACCCTCTAAAGGATGATATTAGATGATAACGATATAATAAAATTACCAATAAAAATTATTAGAAATGGGGGCTGAGACAGCTAAGTGGTTAAGAGCAAGTACTGCCTCTTTCCCAGCACACATCTTGCAGCTGATAACTGCCTGTAAGTCTAGCTCCAGAAGATCCACTGCTTTCTGGCCTCCTCAGTACTGTACTGATGTGTGTGTGCAACCACAAACACATACAAACTAAGATAAAAATAAATCTTAACAGAAAATTACTAGGAATGCAAATGAAACAAGCCCTCCAGGAGAAGAAAACTGATTCCACACGACAGACCTGGAATGTAGAGGACAAGTACTGTGAACTGTGTAGTGTTACTTACCCCTTCTATATTCCCTCCTCTATACCGCCCTTTCATTCCCACGCCATGTAACGTTCCTGCCATTATTCTCCCCTCCCTCTTTCTGTCACTGTGCTCTCCCAAAGGGCTCTAGAATACAGTGACTCTTGAATACCCTAAGCGGGACATCTCTATCACCTGCCTTCCTCCCACACTCGGGATCACTTCGCAATAGGGGCAGGAAGACTACAAGGTAGCGGGATGGCTACAAGGAAACGGGGTTTTCAGGACACATCGGGGCAGTTGCACACACCAACTCACAGTGGTTCTCACCCCGTGCACAAGACCCACACAAGACAGAAAGAATCCCAGCATGGAGCCAGGAGGTGAACATGAAGTCCTGCCTCTAGCTGAGAAGCTATTGGTAACTGAGAGCTGCTGAGAGAGGGAGAGTTACGTTTTCTTTAAGGGTATAGTCTCTGGTAGGTTGGCCTAATTTCTGCTAGGATGGCCACACACCCAAGAATATATGGGTGGTACTAACTGGACTAAACACACGTTTTTTCCCGTTTTTTCGAGACAGGGTTTCTGTGGGTAGCCTTGGCTGTCCTGGAACTCAGTAGACCAGGTGGAGATCCGCCTGTTTCTGCCTGAGTGCTGGGATTAAAGGTGTGGGCTGCCATCTTCTTAGCCAGATCCTGTTTCCTCAAACTGGAAGCCTCTGAATACTCATCTGAATGGATCTCAGCTGAACTGCTCCTAAAAGCCTCTAGTTTCCAGTTTTCACACCTTATATACCTTTCTGCTTCTTGCCATCACTTCCTGGGATTAAAGGCATGTGTCAGGTTGGGGACTTAGCTCAGTGGTAGAGGGCTTGCCTAGCAAGTGCAAGGGCCTGGGTTTGGTCCTCAGCTCCAGGAAAAAAAAAAATAAAGGTGTGTGTCACCATGCCAAAAAAAAAAAGGTGTGGGCTGCCATTCCTGGCTGACTAAACAGATTTAAAAAGAGTACAAAATTCTATGGGTACATATCGGGTGGAGGAGGAAAATAGCTGTGGTTAAAACACCAAGTACACAGCTCAAGAGATGCTCAGTGGGTGCTTGTTCTTGCAGAAGACCAGGGTTCGGTTCCCTGCATCTACATGGTGGCTCTAATTCCAATTCCATAATGTCTGATGCCCTCTTCTGAACCCCTCACGGGCACCAAGCACACACATGGTGCACATACTTACAGGCAAACACTCATACATAAAAAAAATCTAAAATCTAAAAATACAATATTTGAAATTCTCAGAAATTTTTTAAAGATTTTTATTGTTTTCAACTGTCTGTGTGTGTGTGTATGTGTGTGTACACTCAAATGCATGCACCACAGAGCATGTATGGACATGTCAGAGGACAACTTATATAAGTCAGTGGTTTCTCTTTCCATCATGAGGGCCCTGGGGAATGAGCTCATGCTGTCAGGCTTGACAGCAAGCACCATTAACTGATGAGACATCCTGCTGGCCTCCACTTTAAAACTTTTGATGCAACTACTAGGAAATGCTCTAAAATGTCCTTTAACCTGAGGCTGTTTGGCACCATTATACTGGGGTTACAGATTTGTAGGAAAGTACCAACAGGAGTAGAGTATTTCTTGCTGCATTTTTTTGTTTTTATTTTGTTTTTGTTTTGAGACAGGGTTTTTCTGTGTAAAAGCTCTGGCTGTCCTGGAACTCTAGACAGGCTAGCCTCAAACTCAGATATCCACCTGCATGTGCCTCCCAAGTACTGGGGTTAAAGGTACATGCCACTACTGCTGCCCTGCTCTCCTGCCACATTTTTTATTAGAGTGTAAATGATATGAATATAATTGATCACTAATGATAATGATCTTGATCACTTTACATGAGCTTGCAAGGTCTGATCATTAGAATAAGAATAGTTTTCTTCTTCCATGCTTTGGGAAGGAATCTTTAAACCCATTCTACATTCAATAAGAGAGGAATTAATAGACTCCTTTGAAGTGGGGAAGAGTTACATATTTCTTTCAGTGATTTCTTATTGTAAGAAAAGAGGAAATTATATTCATTTAAAGTCTTTGAAGACAGATACTGAGTATCTATAGGTAGAACTTAATTAAGTACTCTTACCTACCAGTATCAAGATACCAAAGATCCTTGCAGCAAACTTGACTATTAAGTGCTTTTTTATAGCCATCTCTTCCACTCCAAAAATATAATCGAGTTCCGATTGCAACAGCACAGTGTCCAGCTCTTGGTCTTGGCCTTGAATTTTTTTTATCTTCTTGAGAATCTGATACTAGAGTTGTCCACTCTGCTGTATCTAAAAAGAAAGATATTTCCATGACTCGGTTAGTGCTCTGAAGCAACAAATAGCAAAAATTACTTTATTATGTCAATGAGCAAGTTTCAAAGACTCACCTAGATTTAGGTAAGAAAATGAGCTGGTACATCTCCATTCACAATCATGAGGTGAATTCTCAGTATTTTCCCCCTTGTGTGGAACCCATCCACCAAAAATGTACATCCTAGAAAGCAAAAGAAAACCAAGAACTTAAAGTAAGTGGTTTAGTTTTACTTTTTGGATAGAAAATACAAGGATGAACTTAAATTTATTTGTCGGTTTGAAACTTCAGAACCACTTGCTTACCTACTACACTGTAAAGACAGTATTACATAAGTAAAATGGTCCTTTAAAAAGGAGTTTACCGCCGGGCAGTGGTGGCGCATGCCTTTAATGCCAGCACTCGGGAGGCAGAGGCAGGTGGATCTCTGTGAGTTCGAGGCCAGCCTGGTCTACAGAGTGAGATCCAGGAAAGGCGCAAAGCTACACAGAGAAACCCTGTCTCGAGAAAAAAAAAAAAAAAAAAAAAAAAAAAAAAAAAAAAAAAAAAAAAAAAAAAAAAAAAAAAGAAAAGAAAAAAGAGTTTACCAGGTTGGGGATTTAGCTCAGTGGTAGAGCGCTTGCCTAGCAAGCACAAGGCCCTGGGTTCGATCCTCAGCTCCAAAAAAAAAAAAAGTTTACCATTTTAAGTCAGGGTGGTACACATCTGAAGTCAGAGGTACTAGGGAAGAGGAGGATTACTGGAGTCCACACTGGGAAATGAAACAAGAGCCTGTCTCAACAACAGCAGCAAATGAAATCAACAACTTGATAAAGTAGTACTGAATCAAAATTATACTCTGGAAAGTAAGTTTAGTGAAGAGTGTTTCAACTATAATATGCTTAAATCCCAGTCCTGTGTGTAATACAGTCAGGGTGCAGGCATCCATCCCTGCTTCCTGACTGTAGATGCACTCCGAGTTCCCAAAAATGGAGGATTACCACCTCCAATTGTGAGCACAGCCAGCCCTTCTTTCCTAGGTTGCTTCTGTCAGGAAAAGTAACTAAGACAGAGACCAAAAAAGATGAGATTTCACCTAACTCTGGGTCACTGCAATGACTTCAATGTAACAACTTTAAGCCTCTAGTCCCAACTGCATGGGAGGCTGTGGTAAAAGGAGCTTGAACAAGCTTGGTGGTGCAGGCTTACAATCCCAGCTACCCAGGGAGGCTGAAGCAGGAAGATGGCAAGTCTGAGGCCTGCCTGGACAAGTTAGTGAGACTTGGTGAGGTAGCTCTACGTATAGTGTTAACATGTACGATACGTGTTAAGATGCTCAGTTCAAACTCCAGCATTGTTTAAAAAAACAGATAAAGAACCTTAAACTTTCCCCAGCACTCCAGGGGTTCTTGTCGGAACATTGTCCAGGCATGGAGCAGTGTAGAAATTCTTAGTGCTTGTGGGAAAACTCCAAGAAAACAAGACAAGAGTCTTGTGACCTCGGTTTCTTCAAAGCACAGAATTGTTCTTGGAATGTGTTTTCATGCTCCTCTCAGCTGTAGCAGATAGGAGTTTAACTTCAGCTGTTGTTATTCATATGCTTCTAGGGAAAAGGTGTTTTTACCTCATGTGGCTTGTCCTTGTGATTGAACACCTTACTTACATGATTCTTAACCCTCAGAGTACAAATTGTCTAATGCTCCGAATAAAGTTGTCTATTGCATGAGACTTTTAGTCCACCTCATTTTTAGGCCCTGCTCTCCCAGACTCACCGCCAATTAGAGCAATAAACAGTTCTTTTTAATTTTTTCTAAAACATATTTTATTTCACGTATATGAGTGTTTTGCCTGCATTTACGCATATGTACCATATGTATGCCTGATGTCTCTGATTCCCCAGAACTGGAGTTAGTGATGGATGTGAGCCAACCACAGAGAGGACACAGCAGCTTGGCCACACCTTCTAACACTTAGGTCATGCCATACCAGGAAAGGAACGGAGAGGAAGGCAACTAGGTATCACAGATGGTAGTAAAAGAAGTCAATATGGGTTGGGGATTTGGCTCAGTGGTAGAGTGCTTGGGCCCTAGGTTCAATCCTCAGCTCAAAAAAAAAAAAAAAAAAAAAGAAGTCAATGTACAGGTGTTTCAGCTCACACAGACAAGTTACTTTAGCTGTGGCTAGCATGAGGCATTATTAAGTTTACTAATCTATTTCTAAGAAAGTAACATCTTTACTTTGCTTGGTATGAATCAAAGTTGGTAAAAATGAAAGCAAGCCATACTTGTTTCCAATGACACTGGCTGTATGGAGGCTTCGTGGAAGTGGTACAGTCCCCTTTGTTTCTGGTTGTGACCATGACATAGTTTCTAGAAACAAAAATAAGCAAATCAGGAACTTGATCTAATAATAGTACATCACCTTAATTTACACACAAGTATAGAACAAAAGAAGTACTTATCAAAATGAAGCAAAAATGTTTTAAATCAGTTATCTGAATTTCATCTTAAACATTTCCAGACCACAAAAACTTCCAATTAGAAATCTATTTACATTTGAATTTAACATTTATACTGAAGAAGTATGCTTAAAATGTCATTAATTTTGAGTTACATATAATATTTTTGACTTTACCATTGTAAATAAATGTGTGAAACAGTCAAAAATGAGAAGTACATTTCCAGTTACTCACTTCTAGAGAGCTGCCCTCAGGTCTCCCACTGGTTAGCAATACTGTGAAAGCCACACTTCCCAAAGACAGGGAGGACAATGAGAAAGTAGCAACCCAACCAGATCCTTCTCAAGGTGAAAGAGGGCACTACTGACAACTACAAAGGACAGCAAGCATAAAGCTGGACCATTCTATACAAGCCAGGACCTATGGCGGAGCTCAAGGGACCACAGCAAAGTTACTGCCATAAACTGAACATTCAATTGTTCAAAGTCTCAGCTGTTTCGGAGAATGTAAATGCTGACTATAATATCAGTGCAACTTGACGAGTATTTAAACAAAAACGTTTTAAATACATTTAAATTTCTCTTACCAATCATAAGAAATTCCTGAATCAAACTATGATTACCTAAATCAAGCTGCCATAGGTCATCCAGGCGAGCACCGCACATTCCACCAAAAACATACATCCTAGGACGCCCAGAGTCTTTTTTACAATATATAATCGCAGTATGGGACTCTCTCGGAGAAGGTACAATGCCTTTGGTAGCTGGGATGCTCCAGCCCACGACACCAGAACCATGCTGTAGTTCCAACTCATAGAAATCATTTAAATACCTATGACATCACAAATAAATGAAAACATTCAGATGATAGGTATGTTTATTTGCTTTTTTTCAATTCATAAACACAACATATGCTAGCCACACACAGTAGAGCATGCCTGTAATCTTAGTACTCAGGAGTTTGAGGCAGGAGGACCATGAGTCCAGGTCAGTATGAACCAGACATCCTATCTCCAAGAAGAAAATAAAAAGAAAAGGGGCTTGAGAGATGGCTTAGCAGCTAAGAGTGCTTACTGCTCTGGCAGAGGACTCAAGCTGGGTTCTTAGTGCTGACATCTGGTGGCTACAACCATCTGGAACTCCAGTTACAGAGGATCTGATGCCCTTTGCTGTCCTGTCCTCTGTAGGCACCTGCGTGCACATGGTGCAATAAACTCATGCGAACACACACTCAAACGTTTTTAAAAATAAAAATGTCTATTATATGCTTATTGTAAAAAAAATTCACATAATACAGAAAGGCACTAAGCAAGCAAAACTTCCAGATATTTATTCATTCCATATATATTTATCAAACTCTACTACGTCCCAGGTACCTGCCATAACATATAGTGAAGACAGGAAGCGTCTTACCAATACTCTTGTTACTGACCATGGTGATGGCTTTAAAACACAGTCCCAAATATCTGAAATATGTTCTTTCCATCAGGAGATGAGATCCCTCTCCCCTTTACTGTAGGTGCTCTAAGACTGCTCTGAACAAGGGTACCCTGGCTGGCTTGTGAAGGCCAATGTATTCTTACTTATAATACTGCTTGTGAGGCAAATGGATGGAACTAGAAAAAATCATCCTGAGTGAGGTAACCCAAACCCAGAAAGACAGTCATGGTATATACTCACTCATAAGTGGATTCTAGATATAAAATAAAGAACAATCAGACCACAACCCATAGAACCATGGAGGCTATATATATCACATGGAGGTCCCTAGGACGACTGTGGCTTATAATAAATTTCGGTTTTACTCAATTATTGAAAAAAAATAGCCAAATGAATGGAAACACATGAACTATGAACTAAAGGCTGAGGGGCCCCAGCTGGATCAGGCCCTCTGAATAGGTGAGACAGTTGATTGGTTTGATCAGTTTGCGAGGCAACTAGGCAGTGGGACCAAGTCCTGGGCTCATTGCATGAGTTGGCTGTTTGAAACCTGGAGTTTATGCAGGGACATTTGGCTCAGTCTGGGAGGAAGGGACTGGACCAGCCTGGACTGAGTCTACCAGGTTGATTGCAGTCCTCGGGGGGAGGATTTGCCCTGGAGGAGGTGGGAATGGGGATGGGCTGAGGGTAAGGGGAGGGTGTGGGAGGGGGGAGAATAGGGGAACCCGTGGCTGATATGTAGAACTGAATGGAATTGTAAAATAAAATAAAATAAAATAAAATAAAATAAAAATAAAATAAAATAAAATAAAAAATACTGCTTGTGGAACTCTCCACCAAGCCCTGAAAAGGCCACTCAAGGGTCTGGTATGCAGCTCTGGTGGTAGAGTGTGTGCCCAGCACAGAGGAAGCCCTAGTTTCAGTCTCTAGCAATGAACATCCCAGACATGGTAGCAGATGCCTCTAATTTCAGCACTCAGGAGGTATAGCAGAATGATCAGAAGTCCGGTTGTTCTTGGTTACATAGTCCAAAGCCAGCCAGGGCTTTATGAGATCCTGTCTCAAAACAAGCTACACATAGGCATGTCAGGTGATAGCCCAATTGAATCCGTCCTTCAGCTAACTGCCCGACGTGGGGATAACCACTCAAGCTTTCCCACTGAAGGGTTCAGCCATCCCCTTCGTGCCATTTGATTTCCTTACTTACAGAGTTTTTGAGCATGAGAAAAGTTGTTACTTTGCATCATTATTACACAGCACTAGATAATCAACAGTAAGTATGGACAATATTTCAGCAAATACCTTGAAGATATTGCTATCTGGAATGCTTACTGCTTTGCAACCTTTTTAGCACACTATAATGTCATAGCAATGTCCTAAATAGTGTCTTAATTTAGAAACTGGCATTAAACTTGTCCTAAACAGCTTCTGTTCTTTAAAAACTGTCATTAATCTGTGATATACATACATATATATTTTTGTTTGTTCGAGACAGGGTTTCTCTGTGTAGCTTTGGTGCCTGTCCTGGATCTCACTCTGTAGACCAGGCTGGCCTCAAACTCACAGAGATCCGCCTGGCTCTGCCCCCCCAGTGCTGGCATTAAAGGTGAGCGCCACCACTGCCTGGCGACATATATTTCTTACTGCAATGACTTGGCTTTTTTGCAAATGCATGCATATGTGGTATGCATGCATGTGTGCACACATGTGTAAGCAAGGGCTGACATTAGGTTGTCGTCTCTACCTTTTAGCGTTGAGGCAGTCTGTCCTGAACCTGGAACTTGGTTTGTTTTGTCTAGTCTTGCCCAGAGCCCTGCTGTTCCTGCCTCCTGTCCGCTGGGATGACGTACGGCCACTAACTACACCCACCTCGCTTTCTATGTGGGGTCTGCAGACCCAGACGCAAAGTCCTCACACTTGCACGACAATAGCTTAACCTGCTGAGCTATCTGCCAATTCCAAAATGACTTCTGTGACAACTAATTCAGTTTCCTACTAATTTTTATTCAAGTATGAAGGCAGAGAGCAAAACAGTTTAGAAAATAAAATCTGAACGTTTAAGGACTGGAGAACTGGCTCAGTGACTAAGAGCACACTCCAAAGAGCATGAGCTCAGTTGCCCAGCACCAATTTCAGGTGGCCCACAGCTGCCTGGAACTCTGGCACCAGGGAGAGCCAACTCCTCTAGCCTGACAGGCATACACCCACACACAAACACCCACATATATATATACATAATGAAAGATAAATCCTTACAGCTATCGTGGTGGCGCACGCCTTTAATCCAAGCACTCAGAGATGCAGAGGCAGGTGGATCTCTGAGTTCCAGGCTACCATGGTCTACACAGGGAAACCCTATCTTAGAAAAAATAAATAAACAAAAATTAAAAAAAATAATTAAACCAAGACATATATTGAAAAGGGAAAAGGAAAAGAGACAGTGATTCATTCTCTTTGGAAAAAGGGACAGACAGTATTTGTTAGTGTAATACATCTTAATAGACTGTATGGAGTATGAGAACAATGGCTTTCATTCAATAACCATATTTCACACCAAGTTTTCAGATAAAACTAATTTTAAAATAAACTGGTATTGTAAATGACCCACTTAATTTGAATTATAGCCTAAGACATACAAATATATTGGCATGAGCAATTATACAAGTATCAATTTAGTTAGGTGATTTCTGATTAGAAAAGAGTTTGAAAACATTCTCTAGGGACTGAAAAACACACAAATACATAAAAATGTGTTTATTGTTAGTCTCAAATATAAAAATGTAAGTCTAAGCCTTATAATAACTACAGATAAAATATTTTAATCTAAGCCAAAATAAGAACTTGATCTATAACGAGCATACCTGGGAACATTATTATTTGAGTCTTCACTTTCATTTGCCAGACCACCAAACAAATAGCACTTGTTACCATACAAAGAGAAACTATGTCCAAGCCGAGGACAAGGAGGTAAACCCGACGGAGGAGGCTGGGGTTTCACTTTTTTCCATAGCCAACGGCTTGCCTAAAAAAAGAAGATATGCCTGTGAAAGCAGGAAGCATTTCTACCTCAGTACTGTCAACAATGAGCTGCTATCCCAATGCCTCAGAGTCCAAATGACAAGTAAGTGGCTCACTTCTGGCTGGTTTGTTGAGACACGGTCTCACCATGAACTCTCTACACAGTGAGTTCCAGGACAGTTCGAGGCTGGCCTCAAACTCCAAAATATCTGCCTGCCTCTGCTTCCCAAGTGCTAGAATAAAAGGCATGTAAGTCTATGCCCAGAGAACTGGCTAACTTCTGAAATTAAATGTTTTTTATTTAGGAAGGCTGGCTGTGGTAATTTCAGAATTTGTGAGACAAGAGGACTAGGAGGTAAAAGGTATCTCTGGCTACTGAGTGAGTTTAAGGGCAGCCTGGACTATGTGAAACTTGTGTCACAAAGCTGTATATATGTCTGTAGGTATGTGTGCATATGTGTTAGTAGACATTCAAGTGAATCTTCTCTATACACATATTTCCACAATGATACACTAAGTTTACAATATACTAAATACTATCACTTCTAATTTCTTCCAAGTGAAAAAATAAGTTTACACATAGAACTTTAAGATTAGATGTAATTCATGAAAGCTATCTTTTATATATTAGATAATCCATGAATGCTAAATATTTAACCTTTAAATAAATAAAACTCATTTAACAAATCAAATTCCAAAATTTATTCTTTAGCCATGAGAATCTTCTCTATTTGAAATGATTGCTTGCTTGGAAATATGTACAGCCCATTCACATCTGCCAATGGCAGATACCGTGATGATCATGGCCCTTGGAACATATCAAGAACAATTAACAAGAATAAGCTCCAGTTTAATAAGCAAATCAAATTTAGAAAGGCTATATGAAACTGTAACCTCTCTCTGCATGACTGTGTGGAGGTTACTATTACTGTTCAAGGAAACCATTCTTCTCACACTGAGGCACCGGTTTTCAAAGCATGCTCTGGGTGGTAGAAACACAAATGTCCAGGTCCCAGCACAGACAAGACTCCAAAAACCCAAAGGCGGGACCAGCAATATGTTTTCAGTAGTCCGGGGTGCCTAACGGACAACTGCACTAACCCACAGAGACCTAAACCTGAGACAGTTTCAGTATTGCTAAAGGTCAGGTATCCTTATGCGATAAAGGTCATACCAGACATGAGAAAAGACATCAGATACCTTGACTTGTCAGTGAAGCGGAAACATTTTCTCTGAAGCTATAAACTGTGGAGCATCTGTTACTGTACCTGTGCTAATACAATGTTTTGTAACCTCTTTTTTAAAAAAAAAAAATCACAACAATTTAATTAGCACTTCAGACTGAAATAATAAATGTGAAATACACTTACTTGCAACTCATATAACTCATTGCTGTATCTTCCATATTCAACCATTCCCCCAAACACTAGTATTCTAGTACCATCACAGACAAATCCATGGGCTGCACAACCTGGAGGGATGTCTCCTCTAACAGCTGGTAGGAACCACTGATTTGTAACTAGTCGTCAGAAAAAGAAGTAAGATCAATTATAACAAATAATAGTTACATATTCCATGAGTTTGATACATATGTGTATAGACACAAACATACATACATATACCCATTCTATATTCCAGTAGCTCTCAACTGGGGGTTCTTTTGCTCTTCCAAGGATACTGACTTTGCAATGTCCAAAATCCTATTTAGTTGTCACAACTGGAAAGGAGATGCTACACCAAGTCGTGGGTTGAGCCTGAGGATGCCAGCATTTATCTTACACTATACGAGGTAGCCTCTACAGCCAAAAATCACCTGTCCCAAAATGTCAATAATGCTGCTGTTGAAAACCCTGATGTTCACCGTTTAACTCCTAGGAAGATGCTGGTGGGTGTCATCGCCATTAAAGAAGTGGAAAACCTGAGATTTAGAAAGGCTTGGTAACTTTAATACTGATTTTGAACAATTGGCAAAGTAAGAGTCAAAATAAGTGTAACTTCTTCTAAATCCATGGTATTTACACTATACCAAATCAAATACTTCCTGGGAGTCCTGGGGAGGGTAGCAGAGAGGAGCAATATTAACCTAATTTCCCCTATAGATTTTTGCCTGTAGAAGACTACTGTGACCAAATGGTTTCAAAGACAAGTTGGTTGTGAAATATATCGACCCCAAACTCGGTAACTAGACTTACTAGTTTCCGATGGTGGCTAGACTATTGACTAGTGGAGAGGAAAAAAAAATTCTAGTAAAGGCTCGTCCCCCTGAGCAGCGACACTTGGCGCTCGGCAGTGGTGTCTGAGCTCTGACAGTCCTCTTTGCGAGAGCGTGTCCACACCGGGAAAGTCTCGCCGGCTTCCGCCAGCCGACGACACCGAGTACCGCAGCTCCGGGGCCTCCCCGCCCCTCGATCCCCGCGAAGACCGCCGAGGCCCGGCTGGGGGTGGGTTTGGGTGTTGACAGTGGCGGGATCTCGGCCCTCGAAAGGGACCAGCCCCCGGGGGAGTGGATCGGGGGGGAGAAAGCCAGACGGCGGAACCCGGCTCCCCTCGGGTCCCCGGGCAGGGATGGGCCGGGGTGTCCCGGTGTCCGCCGGCGAGACCGGTCCAGCCCACGGGCCCGGGGCGACACCGAGCCGCCCTCCAGCACGTCTGCGAGCGCGGGCTGCCGACCCCGCCGAGCGAACCCCACCGCCCGGCCGCCCGCCGGGGCTGAGGAAGCAGGCGACCCGGCGGTGACAGCTGTCAGGCCCGCGTCCGCCGCGCCTCCCCTCCCCCTCCGCGGTCCCGAGGCGGGGTCGCCCGGCCGCCGCCTACCGGTGTTGTAGACGTGCAGCTCGTCCGCGATGCCCTCGTTGCCCCCGCCGAAGATGATCATCAGCTCCCGGATGGCCACGGCTCGGTGTCCGTGCCGGGCGCGGGGCACCGGCCCGGTGAAGGAGGAAACCCGCCTCCAGTTGAGGAGGCTGGGAGCCGCCATCTTCCCAACCCCCGCCCCTCGGCCCACAATGCCCCGCGCGCCACGGGCCCCACGGCTCGTGGGGAGGCCGGGCACCGCCTCCAGCTGTGCGCGGGAGGCCCCGGCACGTGACCCCGCGGGCCCCGCCCCCCAAGCCCGTGGCGACGTGGCCCTCGGGGCGCCGCCAAGGATGGAGCCCCTCCCGGCGGCCCTGCCTCCGCCGCGCCGCTCCCGTGGCCCTCCGTGGGCCCTCCGTGGGCTGCGCGCGGACGCGGGACCGCCGGGTCCTTCAAGGCCGCTTGCAGCATCTTCCGTGTGGGCGTGGCACACCCTCCGAACTGTTGCCGCCGCCGTGCAGGTCCCGATCGCTGGGCAAATCTGTCATCTCACGCCAGGGTCCCGCCGATGGCAGGACCTGGACCCGGACCCCCGGACCCGGAGACCCGGACCCCCGGAGACCCGGACCTGGACCCGGACCCCCGGACCCCCGGAGACCCGGACCCGGAGACTCGGAGACCCAGAGACCCGGACCCCCGGACCCCCGGACCCGGACCCGGACCGTGGCTCAGAAAGTGCGCTGCCCCAGCTCCGATCAGATTTGGAGGTGTCAGGCCTAGACAGCCAAAGTTCGCCCCCAGGGTGATTTGCTTTCGTCTGATCGAAGCAGGTGTATGAGTCGTCTTGTTGCTGTGATAAAATACCCAGACCAAAACGATCGAAGGAAAAAGGATTAATTTTGACCCACGGAGAAGGAAGCCCGTCGTAGGAAGGAAGGAGGCTTGGCAGGAGGTGGCTGGTCACATTTCACCTGCGGAGAGCCACTAATGCTGGAACCCAGCGGCCTTTCACATTGTTTGGTCCGGGATGGTAACCCGGGGAACGGTGCCACTCACATCTATCCCCATCTTAATCAACCTAGATAACCCCTCAGAGGCCTGCCCGCAGGCTTGGCCCCCAGGTAAACCTAGATCGTATCAAGCTGACACGATTGACTATCACTATCAAGCTGACACGATTGACTATCACTATCAAGCTGACACGATTGACTATCACTATCAAGCTGACACGATTGACTATCACTATCAAGCTAACACTACTGACTACCACAGCTGTCACCGCTAGCTATCAACTGACAGTTCTTCCATACCCAGGCACCATCCTAAATTACCTTCTTTATAATAACACGCAGTCTTTGCAACTGTTCAGGAAGTTTGGTACTTCCTCGTTGTGGTTGGGGAAGTGAGGCGTATGGCTACGGAAATTGCTCAGGTACACACAGAAAAGGACCTGGGGCAGGATTCGAACAGGCTTCTATGTTCACGGCTCCCAGCCTTCACCGCTAAAGGTGTTGCCTCCAACAGTAGACGCTTACAGCCCTTAATCCCCAAACGCAGTTCGAACTGGATCTCAAAGTAAGTGGTAAAACAAACGCTTAAAGCAATTTAAATCTCTGCCTCGGGTTATCAAGACGATACTGCGGGAAACACACGCTGTGCAGCCCATTTTCTGAAGTTCATTCTCTCCCATCTCCTATCAGTTTCATTTCCTACCTCACACTCTCACCTCCCTCAAAGCTGAGTGCACCGTATCTCTAAGTTCTCAATCACCCGAGTTTTCTGAAGAGAGAATTCTCTACATTTTTAATTAAAACTCCTTACTGTCAGCCGGGCAGTGGTGGTGCATACCTTTAATCCCAGCACTCGGGAGGCAGAGCCAGGCGGATCTCTGTGAGTTCAAGAGCAGCCTCGTCTACAGAGCGAGATCCAGAACAGGCACCAGAACTACACAGAGAAACCCTGTCTCAAAAAACAAACACAAAAACAAAAAGCTGGCAAGAAACAAGCTAAGCTGAAGCCGGGCATTTATAATTAAGAATAAGCCTAGCCGAGCGGTGGTGGCGCACGCCTTTAATCCCAGCACTCGGGAGGCAGAACCAGGCAGATCTCTGTGAGTTCGAGGCCAACCTGGTCTCCAAAGCGAGTTCCAGGAAAGGCGCAAAGCTACACAGAGAAACCCTGTCTCGAAAAAAACCAAAAAGAAAAAAGAATAAGCCTCTAAGCTGGGCGGCAGTGGTGCACACCTTTAATTGCAGCAGGCAGAGCCTGGCGGATCTCTGAGTTCAAGCCCAGCCTGGTCTACAGAGCAAGATCCTGGACAGGCACCAAAACTACACAAACTACACAGAGAAACCCTGTCTCAACACACCCCCCCCCCAAAGCCTCTATGTGTGATTTATTTGGGAGATGGGTGGCAGGCCCCCCAAAAGAGCAAAAACAACAACAATTATATGATAGATTCTTGTTGTTGTTAATATTTTTAGACAAAAAGACAAGGGGGAATTAAAAGTTGCAAACCCAGTGTTAATTAGGAGAGAGCCTGTTTCCCAGCCCTGCTGCATCAAAGTACCTAGTGGCTTAAGACAGTTGAACAGCACTCGGGAGGCAGAGAAAGGCAGATTTCTGTGAGTTTGGCGCCAGCCTGGTCTACATAGTGAGTTCCAGGACAGCCAGGGCTTTGCAGAGAGACCCTATCTCCAAAAATATAAAAAAGAAAATAAAAAGTAGAACCTGGGTTTGATTTCCAACACCCACATAGCCGCTCACAACCATCTGGAACCCCTGTTCCAAGGGTTCTGACGCCCTCTTCTGGCCACCACAGGCACCAGACATACCTCTGGTTCATAGACATACCTCCAGGCAAAATACTCGTAAGATAATTTTTTTTTTTTTTTTTTAGAATAAAAACAGTAGAGCCAGGTGATAGTGGCCCACGCCTTTAATCTCAGCACTCAGGAGGCAGAGGCAGGCAGATCTCTGAATTCTGACTTCAAGGCCAGCCTGTTCTAGAGAACGAGTTCCAGGACAGCCAGGACTACACAGAAAAAACTGTCTTGAAAAAGCAAACAAAACCTGATAGAATTGTCAGAATTGTCTCACAGTTCTAGAGAACAGAATTCCAGAACCAAGGTGTCAGCGGGACAGAACACCAGTGTAGGCACCAGTTAGGAGGAGAGATTAGAAAGGGGAGAGAAGAAGGAGGGTTAGTGATGTCCCCCAAGAGGACAGCATTTTAAAGGTTATAACAGACGGTGGAAAGGGAACTTGGGACTTGTTTGATGGGTTTGGCTTTGAAAACCACTTCCACCTTCATGAAGCCCCCTTCGCCTGGGCTTCCTTTAGATATCAGCCCTCACCAAGTTCCCTTTTGACCTCCATGACTATTGTGTTCCGTTTCCTTCCGAAGCCATTCCGAGTTCAGGTAGGAGGAGGAACTCTCTGTTGCGTTTACAAATGCCTAGTGTAAGCCCCTTTCAGTGGAGGAGGAGAAGCCAGAGAGAACAGAAGAGTGAGTACCAAGTGAGGAGGCACAGAGAACACCGACAGTCTAGTATTCTTTTGAACTGTTGCCAGGAAAGCAAGAACATGTGCTGTACTTGAACATACATGTGCTGTACAAGAACATGTCCGTCCGGCACCTAGTGGTCATTCAGTAAGATTATAATTTATATCATCATCATATTACTACCGTTTCCAATCCTCTCCCTTAGCTACAGGGCATTGGAGAGTCAGTTGTAGAGCAAGAGACTAGTGTCCAAGGGTGGCAGAGAGCTGAGTGTAATCTGCAAGGTCTCAGTTATATCTCAGATACAGGCCGAGGTTCTATGTTCTGGGGAATGCTAACAGGCGGGCTCAAGAGCAGCGTCCGAGCAGGTACAGGCACTGTTCTCAAGATAAAGGAAGCAGAGAGTGGCTGAGACGTCTGTTATAGCTCCTAGGCTCAGGACATGGAGGAGGTAGAGGGAAGAGCAAGGCCGAGCTCTAGGCCCTGTAGGTCCTAACTGAGTTACCAGAGCAGGGACTCAAGAGTCAAGGGAGAAAACCAGTTACAGCACCTGAGAAACAGGGAACCCAGTGCCAAGACTTGGGTGCAGACCCTGATGTTACCCCCTCAGCGGGTAGCAGAAAAGAGCCCAGAGCCCTGAAGCTCAGGCTGCCAAGGTGATAACCCACTACTGAGGTCCATCAAGCAAGAGGGATTGAGTGTCCATTGTTATTTCTGCCTGCTGTGTGGGATCTTGGATGCCGGCCATGAGAGACAAAAGGGGGGAAAATCAGCTTGACCCATGGAGTGATTCATTGGCTACTACAAAATACTTCCTTCCTTCATTGGCCTTAGGAGACACCATTTCATTAACTGCCAACAGCTCATTAGGGAGGGGGGCTTCATCCTCTACCCCCACCATCCGTGCAGGCATATTGGTAGGGTAGGTCCGCTGCAGGTCTTCTGCAGGTGTAACCACAGAAGCCTCCTACTCATATTCATAAGCAACCCGAATTAAATTCAGGGGGACACACAGAGAAGACAGGAAAAAAAGAAGAGGGACTGACTAGTTGGGAAGGAGGAAGGGTTCAGGAGGAGAGGGACACAAGAAGAGGTGGTGGTGATGGGGGCATGAGCATCATCAAAACATATGCAGGTCTGGAACTGCTGAAAAATATGAGTAGATACTACCTAAGATGTTTTTAAAAAAGACTCTGCAAAGACTGATCTGGTTGGATAGATATGATAAATGTTCCACTTTCAACTAAAAGAGCAATGACTCAGATACATAGTTTAGTGATAAATGGTACCACAGATTAAAAGTGCACATGAAGGGCAGCAGTTATCATGTTTAGCCATGAACCTAAGTCCTGAGATAAATTCATCATTGAGTAAATGCTGTGAAGTAATATTATATATGATATCATAGAGAATACTTGAGCATACCTAGATGATACAGGTTATATTATAACTGGGCTATATGGTATGATATAGCCTACCTATTTATTAGAATAATTATTATTTTCTTATTTTTAAAGATTTTGTGTGTGTGTGTGTGTGTGTGTGTGTGTGTGTGTGTGTGTGTGTGTGTGCAGGTACCCTCAGAGGCCAGAAAAGAGCATCAGATCCCCTAGAGCTGGAGTTCTAGGTAGTTGTAAGCTATCAATGAGGGTGCCAGAAATCGAACTCTGTAAGAGCAAGAAGTGCTCTAACCACTGAGCAATCATTCCAGCCCAATGATTTTCTTTTCAACATTTATTTAAAAACAACTGAGACCCAGTCTAAGAGTGGTGGTGGAGGCTCCCGGTTACTGCCAAGCCCAGGGTGCTGTGCACCCTCTTAACTTTATGTCCCTGTCCCTAACTACACTTTCAAACAATGTCTTTTTAACTCATTCATTCATTTGTATTTATTTACTTATTTCTTTTGAGGTGGGGTCTCTCGGTGTACCCCTGGCTACCCTGGAACTCATTTGATAGACCGAGCTGTCCTTGAACTCACAGAGATCAGCCTACCTCTCCTCCTGAGTGCTGGATTAAAGATATGCTCCATCCTCCACATAGAGCAGCAGCGCTTTTTAGAGATCTCCGACGTTCCTAGACTGTAGTGAGTCATCTGTGTCCCGTCAGGATGCTGACCCACTCAGCGGTGATCTCCCTGCACAGCTTGGGTGGCCATCTGCAGCACTGTGGGCCTTTGATCCTCAGAAAGGAAAAGTGGCCGCTCCTCTTCCAGCATCAAGGTTGGATTTCAGACAGGAAGAAAGGGCAAGACTCCAAATGGTCCTTTGCCAGAAGAACGGGAGCTTTCTAGGAAGTTCCAGACAGTGACTTCCACTGGAATGCTTCCCTTAGCTGCAGAACACCACAGAGGCATTTTAACTACAGACATTGCTGTCCAGGTAAGATATTCATAGAGTTTCCGTTCGAAGGAATAAAGTAGAGAAGAATTAAAACACGAGGCAAAGCAGTCAGCACATTTGTACAAAGTTACAAATAACTTACTGCTGTAATTCTTTTTCTGTTTCTTATCTCAGGGTTTCTTTATTCAATGTCAATAATAAAATTGGTACACTACTATGGAACATAGTATGGATGTCTCTCAAAGAAAATGTTAAAAACAGAGGATTGGCAAGATGGCTCACTGGGTAAAGGGACCTGCTGCTAGGCCTAGTGTCAGGGGCTGGATCCCTGGAACCCACATGGTGGAAGGAGAGAACCGACTACTCCCACAAGTTACCAACTGATGTCTACATGTGCATTGTAGGATGCCTGGCACGCACACACGTACACATTAAATAAGTAAAGTCTTTAAATTTGAAAATAAAATTACAGTATGATCCAGCCACCCCAATTCTGGATATACATCCAAAGGAAATGAAATCAGTATCTCAATGAATGCCTGTTTTGGTTCTGAACTCAACGCCTCACATCTGTTAGGCAAGCACTCTTCTACTTCACCCATCCCTTAAAGAGACAGCTGTGTCCCTGTACTCATTGGAAGACTGCTCACAATAGCCAAGCTATGGAGACAATCTAAGTGTCCAGTAATGGATGGCAGGACACAGAAACCGTGGTTCATATGTATTCTGGACTATTACTCAGCCATGAAAAGAAGAAGATCCTGACATTTGGAGCAACATGGATGAACCTTAACAATTTGTTAAGTGAAATAAGAGAGACAAATACTATAAAATCTGCATGCCAGGCGGTGGTGGCACACTCCTTTAATCCCAGCACTCGGGAGGCAGAGCCAGGAGGATCTCTGTGAGTTTGAGGCCAGCCTGGTCTACAAAGTAAGTTCCAGGACAGGCTTCAAAGCTACATAGAGAAACCCTGTCTCAAAGAAAACAAACGAACAAACAAAAAAGCTTATTTAGAGACTCTAAATATGTCAAAGTTAAAGAAACTGAGAATAGAATAATGGATGGACCAGGAAGTTAGAGAAAATAGATGTTTGTCAAAGGATACAAACTTATAGATGTAAGATGATCAGAGTCTGGGAATCTAATGTACAACATAAATGGTGATGTGTTGACTTGGTAATCAGTACATAGTTTGTGTCTGTGTATGTATCCGGTCATGATATATATCTTGAATATATTCAATTTTTTATCAATTAACCATATAAATATAAAACTATTACTAAATTAAATTAGCTAAATATTATCATTAAATTTCCATTTAAGTATGATTTGAAAGCACCAACAATACTAATTTCCATTTATCAGGCTTTTCTGAGTATTATATATGTATAATGTAAAATCATGTTTGTTTGTTTGTTTGTTTGTTTTTATTCTTTGAGACAGGGCTTCTCTGTGTAGCCCTGGCTGTACTAGATCTCACTCTGTAGACCAGGCTGTCCTCGAATTCAGAGATCCGCCTGCCTCTGCCTCCTGAGTGCTGGGATTAAAGATGTGTGCCACCACCATCTGGCATGCATGATACATTTCAGCCCTCAGTTCTGTTAGGCCTCTCCTAACAGAACTCCTAATAGATGAAGAAACTGAAAGCGTGCAATAATATGTAAAAATAACAACTGAGCTCCAAAGTCCACACTGGGTGCCAATGCACCATTAACATGTCACTGATAGCCTGTATCTCTTTCCAGTCTCATTTATTTCATAAGGAGGAATCCACGAATACAACATGGAGACGTTGGCCATAGATAAGAAAGCTCTTGTGTCCTCAAAGCGTGGCACAGCAGGAATAGAAAGGAAAGGAGCTGGAGTTAGAGACATTAGGGATCAGGGAAAGGGTCCAAAAATAATAATCAGAGAGATTTCAGTTAATAGGAGTAGTAAGTAGGTCCTGTGAAGGCAGTTATTATCTCAGTTTTGAAACTCACTTTTGAGTGGGTTTCATCCACTTATTCAACAGCACGCTGATCAAGCATTCTCCTAAGTAGATAAGAGCTGAAGATGAGGTGACCTTGGTATGAAGTGACCTGGACGGGCATCAGCTTAAGGTTCTGTCTGCCGAGCTGCCTTAGGACAAGACTGAGGACCACTCTACCACATCTGCTCCCCCCCTCCCCCGTAAGTGGATAATGCTGCTCCCAGAAGGCTGGGTTATCAAATGAAAATCGCAGTGCCAGCCATGGGATACCTCCCTAGAGTTGTTGTTAGGGGGAGTCCAGAGTCTCCCCAAACAATATAGCCATTACAACTGCTCTTGAGTGCTCCGTCCTAAGTAGGACGTCTGCATCATTCTTCCTTTCCCCACAGAGCTCAAGAAATACTGCAGAAGAGAAGGATGAAAGAATTTAAAAACCAGAGAATATTGAGTCTGTGGTTAAGAGCACTTCCTGCTCTTTCAGAGGATCCAAATTTGGCTCCTCAAATCCACTAGGAAGTCTCACAGCCACCTGTAACTCCAGCTCCAGAGGTTCTGATGCCCTCTTCTGGCCTCCTCAGGCACTGCACTCACATGCAGAAACCCACACTTGGATATATACATATGCACATTTTTTTTTATCTAAATGAGAGAAAAGAACAAGCAGCAGGGATAGTGGAATCCTGCCTTCTAGACATGAAATGACATTGTGCTGGTGAACTCACAGACTTGTACAATATCCATGTTAACACTATCCAGTCAACATGGATGGGGGAGGAGCGTGAGATGTCTTGGCCCTAGCTGAGCAGCCATTGGCAGTCACTGGCCAATGGGAGAATCACTTTTTCTTTGGTAGTGTAGCCACTGTGAAGTTGCATTTGGTCCAGTAAATAAAATAATCTCTCTCTTTCCTGCTCTCCTCTCCTCTCCTCTCCTCTCCTCTCCTCTCCTCTCCCCTTCTCTCTCTCTCTCTCTCTCTCTCTCTCTCTCTCTCACACACACACACACACACACACACACACACACACTTTTTTTTTAACGAAAGGAGCTAGAGGGACTGGAGCAACGGAACAGTTGTTTTTGCAGGGCACTTGAGTTCGGTTCCCAGCACCAGAACCATCTGGAACTCTAGTTCCAGGGGCCCAGCACCCTCTACTGGCCTCTCCGACACCAGATACACACATAAGGCACATACATACCTGCAGACAAAACACCCATACATATAAAATATTTTTTAAACTAAAAAAAAAATGAATAAATAAAAATTTAAAAGGAGCTAGAGCCAGGTATGGCAGCTCACACATTTAATTCAGTCCTTAAGAGGTAGAGGCAGGTGTATCTCTGTGAGTTGGAGTTCAGCCTAGTAAACAGTGAGTTCCAGTCTATCCAGGGCTACATAGTGAGACCTTGACTCAAAAACAAAACAAAAGGAGATAGTTGAGGAGTATCCACCAGGAATCCCAGCATCAACACTAAATTACTTTGCTACATTGGACTTTATCTCCCTTACAGCCTCAGCTTGCTCATCTGAAAGGTGGAGAGAAATTCAGTTTACCTAACACAAATGCTGGGAACAAAATGAAGCAGAAGCCATGGGTTTGTTTTGTCAGTGTTCCGAGTTCCATGTGATTGAAAGATATTCTAACACTGCTTCTCCATCTCTAAGTCCAGAAAACACTTAATCCTCAGGAATGTCGATATTCAACCCCGTAGCTGCCAGCCACGTGGCTTAAGGGTATTTCAACATGGTTAGTGAAGCTGGAGAACTGAATCTTAAATTTTCATTCATTTGAATGGAAAAATGAATACTACACTCACTGTTAGAACTATTTTTTAATAAAAATAATTAAGCCATCTTCTGCTATGGGACAGGAGAAAAGCCAAATTAATTAAGGGACTATTCTATTACTAATCTCAACTCTTTGATTCTATCCTGATTCTTTAAACTTTTCTTAAAGTATGAATTTTATATCAAAATTTATAAGGTTAATATATAGAGATATATACATTTTAAACTTCGTTAAGATATGAATGGTCATATAGAGTACTAATTCTAAAAAGAAAAAAGGCTTCAATTAGCTGCATATATATGTCTTTGTGTTCGAGTCTCTTATCAGTTTTCTGCAGGAATTCACAGCCAGGCCTAACATCAACTGAAGTCTCCAGGAAGAAGATGGGGCCCCACAACAACAATTGTCCACGTGGACAATCACTAAGCTGACAAACATCATATACAGATCAGCTTTGAACTACAAAGTGCTCAGAGCAAAGTGGCCCACGCCTTTAATCCCAGCACTCAGGAGGCAGAGGCAGGCGGATCTCTGTGAGTTCGAGGCCAGCCTGGTCTCCAAAGCAAGTTCCAGGAAAAGGCGAAAAGTTACACAGAGAAACCCTGTCTCAAAAAACAAAAAACAAAACAAAACAAAAAAAAGGTGTGGGCCACCACTGCCTGGCACTAGAACTATTTTAAGTATATTTAAAACAGCGGGGGATATGAGACTCCAGCTAGGGATTAAACTTGTGGCCCTGTCGTGGGAGAAGTGCTCTACCCATCTCTGTTTTCTATTTTGGTTTGAGTCACTAAGTTCTCCAGGCTGACCTCAAACTCCCACTGTATCCCAGATGCCCTTTAGCAAGCAATCCTTCTGCCTCAGCCTCCCAGTAGCTGGGCTGACAGGCCCACACTGCCACGCCCACCCTGTGTTCTACTTTTTAAAGTGTTCAGTTTGTGACATCTAAATGTATATTAAGAAATTTAAGGGCTGGAGAGATGGCTCAGAGGTTAAGAGCACTGACTGCTCTTCCAGAGGTCCTAAATTCAATTCCCAGCACCCACATGGTGGCTCACAACCATCTGTAATGAGATCTGGTGCCCTCTTCTGGCCTGCAGGCATACATGCAAACAGAACACTGTATACATAATAAATAAAAAATCATTTTTTAAAAAAGAAAGAAATTTAATGTCGAAGTGGGATTTGCTGCAAATGCAAAATCCATGCCAGATTTTAAAGACGTAGTAAAAACAATTTTTTAAAAAATAGTGTCTTTTACGAATTTTATACTACTTGTTGGTTGAAATATCTCATGTACACTGAGTAAAGTAAGAAACATCCTTAAAAAACATTTTTATACTTTTATTAATGTGGATGATCCTTTTTAACTTTTATTTATTTGTTTATTTATCTATCTATTTTTTGAGGCAAGGTCTCATGTAGCCTGTGCTGGGCTTGAACTCCTGACCCCTACTGTCTATCTCTCAAGGATTACAGGCACCCCACTCCACCTCCACCCCCTCTCCCCACCGTGTCTCTTACTGAGGAGTCTTGGAAATTTGAAGTTACAGTGTGAGTTGCATTATATTTATGAAGGAAAGGACCGCTTGCGACGGAGGCAGCCAGCAAGGACCTCTTTACAGCAGCCCAGAGGGACCGTTGTAGAATATGTTCCGTGATCCTGGGCAAAGCGCTTGTACCATTCCTGGGTTTCTGGGGATCACCACCTGCAAAACTACAGAGCGCAAGAGGTTGGGACCAAGTCTGCCCCCTCCCTGCCTGATTCCTCTCCACTTTGGGCAGAAATGCACTCTTATCTGGAAGCGTCTGTCTTTATCGCAGCCTCCTTAGAAGACCGCAGTTGTCTGCGTTTTGATTTGCCATAGCAACATTGCAATGTCCAAGAGATTTAAAAAAGATTCCCAGCTCGAACCAGACTGTTGCTTTCTCTTGAAATTTACGTAAGACACATCATGGTATAAATTCTCTTTCCAAGCATTTGCTTTTCCCTGGGTTTGAATCTTTTACTCCAGAACAGCCTGGTTTTGGAGAGAGTTTCGCACGCAGACTGCAAGAGAAAGCCGAGAGAGGAAGTCCGCGCCAGCTAGCAAGTCCGCCCTGCCTTGGGAGCACATCTGGAAGAGGTTTCAGGAGCAGCCTCTGGGCCCAAGGCTCAGATTCCCAGCCGGGGGAGGAGGGTTGGAAGAAACCCGAGCCATTCAAAGTCAACGCAAGCGGAGGTGGGTGTGGACAGCCGAGGCACACTCTCTTGGAAACCGTGTATTGGCCTCGGGGCTCCCCGGGCCCCTAGGGATTTCCAATGGGATCTTAGAAGCAGCAGGAGCGAAGCTCAGCAGCCCCTGCGAGGCCAGCGGCAATTTGAACGCTCCGCCCTGCCCGGGTTCTGGACCAAGGAACCCAAAGCCTCCCTCACCAGCCATCAGGTAAATAAAGCAATTTACGAGCCAGATACCCTCTCCATTTCGCCTCCTCTGGCTACGGCGCTTGCTTGTTTTGCTGTGGACTCAAAGATGTGTACATCAGAGATTTCAGAGTGCCCGCTCCACAGAATTAGCCTCCAGAAGCCCCCTGCTTTGAAATGGTAGCATCCTAACGGAAGCTTTGCTATCACAACAAATCCAAGATGTTCGGTGTACAAACTTTTCACATCTTGGGCTGCTTTTTTTTTTTTTTTTTTTTTTGCAGAGGAGAGTTTATCCCCATCCTCCCACCCCGGCCCTGATAGCGTGATTTTTTGTTTGTTTGCTTTGGATTTTAAGGATGGGCATCAGGAGTTAGATAGTTCAGAGATCGATGCTAGCATTTAATGTGAGTCTGTTTCTGAGCCTAAATGACTTAACTGAGTTATGATTCATGTTTTTGGAATCTGTCCTCAGAAACTCTTTTGGGGCCTCCATACCCAGAAAGAGAACTGGCAACCGGAGAGTTCTTTGAGTTTGTTATAGTACAAGAGTCGCAGTGTTTGCCTTAGCATCCTAACACTGTCTTATGTTCTCTTTAGCAGTACATGCAACATCTCAGAGAAGTCCACAGAGAAGTCATAGGTAATCTGTGTAGAAGTTAAGACGAGATAGTA
Source organism: Peromyscus leucopus (assembly GCF_004664715.2). Classification (NCBI taxonomy): domain Eukaryota; kingdom Metazoa; phylum Chordata; class Mammalia; order Rodentia; family Cricetidae; genus Peromyscus; species Peromyscus leucopus. Next base: position 42,983,456 of record NC_051078.1, on the reverse strand, counting down.
AGCACAGCGTTTGAAAAGAGAGAGAACGTAGATTCTGTCTAAATGCCTCAATGTGCTGTGGAGATCGGTCCTGCAGGGGTTGGCCGGTGCAGCCCGGCAGCCAGTGTGACACTGGTGGGTTGGTCTTGGCTTTTCGTTTTTCTCTGTTTTGGTATTGCACTTCGGCGCAGTATCCTTTTTGTGTTACATAACGGAATCCGAGTCCTCCCTCTGATACAGCCAACAACAGAGCTGCCCCCTCCAGCAGTGAAAGCGGGAGCCTGAGCTCACTACTGAGTGAGCGTGAGCTGTGGGCCTGGGAGGAGCTCTGTGAGCTTGGTTCTGGTCACACCACGTTGCACGTGCCTGCATTTCCTCGTCTGTAAAGTGGAAATAAAGTGATATAATGTCATGTGTGACACACGGGTGCCCCGCTTCCCTGGCAGAGCTGCCGGTGAGGGTGCTGGGGACTGGAGCGACCATACATCCTGCACTGGGCAGGACCCTGTCTTGAGGTCTTCTGACATTCTGGTGGCTTCAGGTGCTCCTGGTCTCCCAACATGTCTTCTCCCCAGGACCCTGCTTTCTCCACTGCTCCCCTCAAATCCCTACCCCCAGCTCTCTCTCCTCTCTTCCGTCTCTGCACTTCATCTTTCCTCTTGGAGACAAAGGCGTGGTTAACAGCCACGAAATTTTCATTTCTCATTCCCAAGGAACTCCGTTTCTTACATTGCTTCTTTAATATTAGTCAGTTTTTCAAAGACTGTTCAGAAAGACATAGTCCCACAAGAAAGGAGCTCCACAAACCCCTGACGGATGGACCCAAAGGTAGAAGAACGCTTTAAATGTCCTGAGAAATGTCACAACAAAGACTATCACTTAAGAGTGGGCATTTATCACAGTTGTTCCAAAGTTGAGCCATTTTATCATGTCAGTGAGCGTTGCTTGCAGCACGCTCTGGGGTCTGCTGTTCTGACCACGCTTGTTTTCATTTTGGCTCCTATTATGAAGCCCTATCTCTTAGCACTACTGGTGAGCATGCAAGGGGTCGCCCAGTGAGCATGCAAGGGGTTGCCCAGTGAGCATGCAAGGGGTCGCCCAGTGAGCATGCAAGGGGTTGCCCAGTGAGCATGCAAGGAGTCGCCCGGTGAGCATGCAAGGGGTTGCCCAGTGAGCATGCAAGGGATCGCCCGGTGAGCATGCAAGGGGTCGCCCGTGAGCATGCAAGGGGTCGCCTGGTGAATCATGCAAGGGGTCGCCTGGTGAATCATGCAAGGGGTCGCCTGGTGAGCATGCAAGGGGTTGACTGATGAGCATGCAAGGGGTCGCCCAGTGAGCATGCAAGGGGTTGCCTTGTTCTTCCTCCCCTATTGCTATGGTTTGGATATGGTTTGTAGTTCGGATCCAAACGTTCAAGTGCCCAAGACTTGATCCTTAACGTCCGTTTTGGGAGTTGGTATAGGAGTGATTTCAGGAGGGATGATGCCCCCGAGGGAGGTGTTCACGTCACTCAAGGCATCCCTTGTTCGGCTACAGAGCTCATGGTATTTCAACTACCAGCATTGAACACGACCTCCTATATTTAAATCATTCAACAACAGCTTTTGGGCACTTTTGCCTTTATTTTCCATCTCCCTTTGCACCTCCAGATCTTTCCCAGCTTACCTGCACACAGGGCAGATCCGATTAATCAGTCATCGTCTCTACCCTTTTAAAACAAGAGCCTGGTGATGGCTTTAGCAGTCTCCTTCATTTAGCAATCTCCAACTCCTCTACCAACTCTTTAGAGCTGACATGTAAAATAAGTCTTTGGGGCTCTGAATTTTGAGACCTTTTTCGTCCCGCTTTTTCTTCCAAGATAGAGCTGAACTCCTTGGCTACTACTTGGTCTGAAAGCTCTCTTCTCGGGTCCAAAGCAGCTGCCCTGCAGCGTCGTGGGGGTGGTGCTCTGAACATGCTCCGTCTTTCCTCGCGTCTAGCCTAGCTCTCTGCCTGCGCCCTCTGTTCTCTTTTTTCTCCTCTTTGAAGCTGTCGCTGTTCAGCACCTTGCTTTGGGAATCCCTTGTTCCACCATTGACATTTACCAACTCCCAACTCTACCTCTGGCTGTCTGAAGACAGGCCGACAACAGGCTTTTCTACACTGGAGAGTTGACTGTTATTACCACAGGAAAACAGTGACTCGGAAGTCGTTCAGCCTAGAAAAGCTTATAGAGGCGAAAGCTGAGGGACTTCCTGTCCAGAACCCTCCATCTCCATCCTTGGAATGGGACCACTGGCTCATCTTGGATGAGCTGACTCCTTTTCTTTCAGGGGGTGACAAGCAGAGTGATCACAGCCTCTCTTTCTTGCTTTCTCTGTCCTGTTGTCCATTCAAACTATCCTTGGGACAGGACAGGCAGACCCAGAGGGGCGTCACACTCCTGTCCTCAGCCGTCATGAAAGGCGACAGGTACAGCATGACTTTAGAAAACAGTTTGGAGGCTGGAGCACTGGTGGCACACGCCTTTAATCCCAGCACTCTGGAGGCAGAGGCAGACAGATCTCTGAGTTCGAAGCCAACCTGGGCTACAGAGTGAGCTCCAGGACAGCCAGGGCTACACAGAGAAACCCCATCTTGAAAAACCAAAAGGGGGAAAAAAAAGGAAAGAAAACAGTATGGAGAGTTCACCGATGGATACTGGGAGAGCACCAGGCAAGGCACTCCCTGCCTGAAAGAGGTGAGGAAAGAGCCTTCCGGGCAGGGATGCCGCTTGAGTTAAAGCTGAGGACAAGAAACCGTAGAGTTGGGTGTGGATAGGCTGACTGGTGGACACTAATCATGAGCTGTTCAGCATGGCCAGAGGTGTGACAGTCAGTGGAGTTGATTCACCTTCATTTTCGGTGGTACCCATGAGGGGTTTTAAGCAAGAATGGAATGTTCAGAGTTAGGTGGGGCCGTAGGCTAATTTTTAAAACTGACAGATAACTGTGTATTTTTACAAGGTACGATGTGATGTTTCGATTCATGTGTAAAGTGATTAGCTGGCTAAATTGATATTCTATCACATCAATCAAAAATCTTTTTTTTCTTTTTTCTTTTTCTTTTTTTCTTTCTTTTTTTTTTTTTTTTTTTGAGACAGGGTTTCTCTGTGTAGCTCCAGCTGTCCTGGAACTCGCTCTGTAGACCAGGCTAACCTCAAGCTCGCAGAGATCCACCTGCCTCTGCCTCCCAAGTGCCGAGATTAAAGGTGTGCGCCATGACAGCCAGCTCACCTTGTTTCTATGTATTGGAAACATTTGAGATCACTAGCTCTGTCCAACTGTGCGCTGTCAGCTGAAGTTACCCCGTGTTATCGGACGTTAGGTGTTATTGTCAGAGTTGTGACAAGTGAAAAGCAGTGGGAATGGCAGCCGCTATGAGTAAAGGCCACTAAAGACAGAGAGCCACGCTATAGAACCCCAGATCGGAACAGAGGGAGTTGAGTGTGGACTGCTTATTGGGTGATGCTATTAATGTTATTTTTCTTAGATGTGGTCATGGCATTTTGGTTCTGTAGGAGGATGTCTTAGGCTTGTTCTCTGTCCCCATACACTGGAGTTATAGGCACACATGGACGTGCCTGGCTTTTTACGTAGGTGCTAGGGAGTTGAACTCAGACCTCCATGCTTGTGTGGTCAGCACTCTTAACCACAGAACCATTTCCCCAGTCCTTACCCTACCCTCATTTTTTACAAGAGGCATGCTGAGCCAGGCACGGTGGCACAGGCCTTTAATCCCAATACTTGGGAGGTAGAGGCAGGAAGATCTCTGTGAGTTCAAGGCCAGCCTGGTCTACAGAGAAAGTTCCAGGACAGCCAGGGCTACACAGAGAAACACTATCTCGAAAAACAAACAAACAAGCAAAAATTCTAAAAGAGGTGTGCTGAAATATTAAGGGGTGATGTCGCACGCACAGTGCCTGCAACTTCAAAGCGCGCATGCACGCGCGCTTGCTTGTGAGTAGGGCAGCTGAGCAAATGCAACACCTTGGTAGTGAGCTGGTGAAGAAAGAGCCCATGAGTAATTTATTCTTTTAACTCTTGTAAACTTGAACTGTTTCAAGTGAAACAAAGAAAAGAAAAAAAAAATGAGGCTGCTGCAGCTTCATATGTTTCATGTTGACTATATAATTATCAAACAAGAAAATCCATCAGGCAGTTATGTCAAAGATTTATTGGGGAAGGGGAGGGGGCAGGAAGGCTAGATGGGAAGTCATGCAGAGCCAGTAAGGGGGCGGGATGAAACAGGATGGACCTAACTCCGAGTTATAAGTCACCAGAGCCAGTGATGGCTCCCGTGAGGGAAGAGACGTGGAAGAAGGTGGCAGGCTGCAGCCAAGCCGTCCCCGCAGGGCCTGAGGCGCTGAGTTCATGATGAACACACAGGGTTTGTGGTCGTCCTGTAACAGGGCAGCACAGTCATCCGGGCCCTTTGGTATGTTTGAGAGATTATATTGCTAGATGCTGAACACATGTGGTGAGCAGAGACACAAGTCACAGCTTCTGATGTTCCATTGGGGGAACAGAACGGGGGAGGGGACAGCCGCAGGGGCAGCCTCGTGGCTGGAGGTGACTACTGAGGAGATGAAGAGTCGGAGGGTGGAGAGGGGGCAAGCTCCTGAAGAACACTCCAGATGTTGGGGGAGGGGACTGGTGTGGGGGGGGCGGGGGGTGACAAGTGTAAGGACTCTGAGGCTGGAGTCTGCCTGGCAAGGCGGCCAGGGTGGTCATGTGATGTCTCACAGGAGGCACTGTCTGCGATCTAGCTCTTCCCCCGGAGCCTGGAAAACCTGGGAGGGTTTGGGGCACTAGGCACAGTGTGACTCAGGCTCAGCACAGCTGCTTGGCTGTAGGTCTGCCGAAGGCAGATAAGGCAGTACTGTAAGACTACGATACAGTCTAAAGATGGTGTTGGTCGGCCAGGGTGGAGGCCCTGGCGGTGGTGATAATTCTGGGTGTGTTCTGAAAACAAAACCAAGAGGATGTGTCGTCAGTCTACACGTCGGCACAGGGAGAGACTGAAGACAGCATGTCTGCCTCTTGTTGTGATAATTATAAAATGAGGTTGTGGATAACTGGTCTGGGGAAGACCCTGGGCGATGTGTGCCTGGGGAAGTATCAGATCGGAGCATGCGGATGCCTTCGCACAGGGATGTCAAGTGTCCAGTGGGATTTAGGCATATGGAGTCCATGTGGGAGGTTTGAGCTGGCACAGAAATGTGAGTGTGGTTGTCATGTAAATAGTATTTAAAACTGTGAATGTTTAAAACATGGTAGGTAGGGTTTCTTCAGGAGGAAGAGAAGAGAAGAAAAGAGACCATAGACAGGGGTATTCCACCGTGTTCCTGTTGACGTTCAGGAGGTGGGAGCTAAAGAGACCGGGGCAGAGCTGGGCAGTGGCGGCACAAACCTTCAATCCCAGCACTTGGGAGGCAGAGGCAGGAGGATCTCTGTGAATTCAAGGCCAGCCTGGTCTACAGAGTGAGTTCCAGGACAGTTAGAGCTGTCACACAGAGAAACCCTGGAGAGAGAGAGAGAGAGAGAGAGAGAGAGAGAGAGAGAGAGAGAGAGAGAGAGAGAGAGAGATTGGGATAGTAGAAGACACTGAACATGCACCCCCTGAAAGGTGGGGAAATAAGAGCTTTTATAGATGGTGTGCAGGGAGTGTGGAGGAGGGGAGTGAACATACCACTGAGGAATTCGTCTCATGGAATCTTTTAGCGTTCAGGGACCTTGATGACCCAGACAGTGCCCTGGGAGTGCCTCTTTCGATGGTCTCGGGGCTAAGCTAGGGAACTGAGACCGGACTAGCTGCTCCCTTTTTTGGGAATGGAACCGTGTAGGTGTTCCTTGGTTATATGGAACTTTGCAGGCAGGTTTAGGTACCCGCCAGCCAGGGAGGAGAGGGTGGGAGCCACCCAGGCCTTTGGAATTTGGCCCACGTGAGCGCCACTCCACGTAGTTAAAAGGATATTTATTTAATGGCATAACTTACAAATTAAGGAATAGGTAGGTTGCGGGGTCTGGGGAAGGTGTATCGCAATCCAGCGGTGTTCTCTGGAGCTCTGCTCGGTCAACCTCCACCGTTCAGGGTCCTGGAACCGGGGTCTCCAGGCGCCTCCCCTGGCCCTGCCTCGTAGGTGTGACAGTTGCCAGAATCTCAATAGGGGTTGGAATTTCCAGATCAAAGCTGGAATGGCTTCCCACTACACTCTACCTCGGCATTACTTTTCTTGTCATTGAGATAAAATACCCAACAAAAGCAAATCAAGGAAGAAGGGTTGATTTGGTTCATGGGGTTCAGGCCGTCACCCCAGGGAAGGCAGTGGGATGGCCATGGGCCGGGAAGGCAGCAGTGAGCAATGGATCTGGTGCTCCGCCCTCTTTCTCCTTTTCATCCTGTTTAGGACCCGGGCCCATGAGCTGGGGCCACTCCCAGAGTGAGTCTTTCCGCCTCAATTAAACCTCTCTGGAAACACCCTCACAGCCACAGAGGTGTGTCTCCTAGGTGACTTCTAAATCCTGTCAAGCTGTCAACCATGATTAACTACCCCAGGGGCTGGAGAGATGACTTGGTGGTTAAGGGCACAGACTGCTCTTGCAGAGTGTATGGGTTACTGTTCTGTTGCTGGATAAAATGCCATGGCCAAGGCAACCTATGGGAGAAAGAGTTTATTTGGGCTTGTGGTTCCAGAGGGCTTCCAGTCCATGGTGGCAGCAAGAGCAGGCGTGAGGGCAGGAACACAGTGGAGAGCTCACATCATGAACCGCCAGCACAAAGTGGAGTGAGCACTGTTGTGGAATAGAGTATTGCTTAACTAAGTAAAGATGTGTTACATTTGTTTGTGTTGCAGAATAATTGTTTATGTAAAGATGTGTTGCATTTGTTGATGCTGCATTTGTTTAACTACATAAAGGTGTGTTTGTTGCTGTTTTACCTTGCCCGCCTGAGGCACCTGATTGGTCCAATAAAAAAGCTGAACAGCTAATAGCTAGGCAGAGGAGGGATAGGCAGGGCTGGTGGGCAGAGAGAAAAGAGGAGCCAGCCAGCTGGGAGCCAGCCATCCAGGGGCCAGACAGACAGACATGGAGAAAAGCAGGAAGGCAGGATAGACAGTATAGTATAGTATTGTACAGTACAGTACAGTATAGTATAGTATCGTGTATAGATGAGGTACACAAACCTCAGAGCAGCACATAGACTAATAAAAGTGGGTTAATTTAAGTTTAAAAAAAGCTAGCTAGAAACAAGCCTAAACTAAGGCTGAGCATTCATAATTAACAATGAGTCTCCATGTCATGAGCCCGCCACAGAGCACACAGAATGGCATAAGGCTTTGAAACCTGAAAGCCTGCCCCCAGTAACCTATTTTCCCCAACAAGACCATCCCTCCTAAACCAACCAAACAGCATCATTAACTGGGGACCAAATGCCCAAGAATATGGGGAGCACCTGATTCACACCACCACACAGAAGACACGTTAGGTTCCACAGGTTCACAACCACCTGTGGCAATAGCTCCCGGAGAATCCAAAGCCTCTGACCTCGATGGGCACTGGCACTCATGCACACAGGTACACACATGCATATAGTTAAAAATAATGAAATGTTTAAAAAGGTTCGCTACACAGCCTTAGACCTTGGATTTTCTGCTGGACTCGGGTTTCTGCCTCCTTCTCTACATGGCTTTTTTTATTTTTATATTGTGTGTCTAGGTGTTTTGCCTACATGTATGTTAAGTGTAGCATATGAACGCAGTGCCAGTGGGGGCCAGCAGAGGGCACTGGATCACCCGGACTTGGAGTTCCTGGACCTGCCATGTGGGTGCTGGGACCTGAGCTGCAGGAGCACTAACCACTGAACATGCTGTAGCCTGACTGTGGAGGTCAGAGGACCACTCTGGGGACTTGGTTCTCTCCTTCACCTTTATGTCTGAAGTGTGAATACTCTCCCCATGAAGTATTGTCGGTGCCTTTGTGTGTGTGTGTGTGTGTGTGTGTGTGTGTGTGTGTGTGTGTGTGTGTATATGTGTGTGTGTGTGTGTCTGTGTATGTGTGTGTGTGTATGTGTGTGTGTAGTTTATTTTTGAGTTCTTTGTTGTATGCCCCCTGTCTGTGTCTGTTTTTATTTCAGTGTCAGGCTGTTTTGGTATCGGTGGTTTGGGAATTATAACTTGACATCAGGAACTATGACACTTAGTTCTTGTTCAGGGAGGTTTGGGCTACATGGGGCACCTGGCACTTCTGTGTGGGTTTTAGGAAAACTTTTCCTATTCCTTAGAAAACACCACTGGAATTTTGTTAGTGGGTTTGTCTAATCTGCAGCTCTTTTTGGTGGTGCTTATGGACATCTTGACCAGACTGAGTCTTTTGATCTCAGTCAATGTGTGTGAAGGAAGATTCGTGTCAAGTTCTAGGATGTCCTCGCTAAGAGTTACCTGTTCCACGTGTCATGATGAGACTCGAGGCAGGAGGAGTGACTTCCCCAGGATCACCCAGTCAGCGCCTCTTACTAACGAACGAGGCTTCTGCTGTCGCCACAGGAGGGTTAGAGAGTGTTCTGGGGTTGTTGTATTTAATCCTCACAGAAGCTTGCTCATGGGGCTGGAGAGATAGCTCAGAGGTTAAGAGCACCGACTGCTCTTCCTAGATGGTCCTGAGTTCAATTCCCAGCACCCACATGGTGGCTCACAACCATCTGTAATGAGATCTGGCGCCCTCTTCTGGCCTGCAGGGACACATGTAGGCAGAATACTGTACACATAATAAATAAATAAATCTTAAAAAAGAAAAAAAAAGCTTGCTCATGTGATGTTCCCATACTTTTTGCTCAGATAAATTTTGACTTATCAAAGTGTAGCCGAAGTGTATAGTGAGCATTTATTCACCAACTCAACTCATCATTAGCATTGTGTCACAATGGCTTTGCTCATCACTTTCTTTCTATGCACCCCTTAACATCCATCCCTTCACCCCTAAATATACGTATGTGTCTCATGTGTTCAAGGACATATTCCTGTGTAACTGCATAGCTAGACACTAAGGAAATGTATCATTGATGCAATAGTATTCCTTACCTTTTCCAATAATAAATAGATCACTGGTTTTATTTATTTATTTATTTACTCACTGGTTTTTTTTTGAGACAGGGTTTCTCTGTGTAGCTCTGGCTGTCCTGGGACGCTTAGAGATGAGCACTCACAGAGTGCCTACCGTCATGGACTTGTAGCCCTCTGGAGCCATAAACCCAAATAAACTCTTTCTCCCACAAGTTGTCTTGGCCATGGTGTTTTATCACAGGAACAGAACAGTAACTAACTAGCCTGTAGCCTGGACTGGTCTCGAACTCACAGAGATCCGCCTGCTTCTGCCTCCCTAGTGCTGGGATCAAAGGCGTGTGCCACCACCACCCAGATATCCCTGTTTTTAAATATGCAGCCAAGGGCCATTTATTTACTCTCATGTCAAGTCTCTAGAGATGTTCCAGTATTTTTAAAAGTTCATATTGATTGAGGAGGCCAAAGGCTTTAGATCCCCGGGGTCAGAGTTACAGGGAGTCATGAGCTGCCCAACGTGAGTGCTGGGACTGAACTCAGAGTTGGTCCATTCACTGAGTGGTCTCTACAGCCCCAAGATTTTTTTTAACCTTTTCTTGCCCCCTCCCACCCACTCCTTGCCTATAAGCCCCAAGGGAGCGGTGAGAGCCCCCGTGTGTGGCAGAATGTTGACAGACCCATCCTGTGCAGGTCTTTTACAGGTCACGTGCTGCCTAGAAGACCGTGATCCACAGTTCCCGACTCTGCTCTGGCTCTTGCGTTCCTCCCGCCCCCTGTTCCATGATGTTTCTTGAGCTGGGAATGGGTTATGTAAGTGTCCCGTTTATGACTGAGCACTCACTTGTTGCCAGTGCTCTGAGGTACTGTGAGTCCGGCTGTCACCACTGCAGAAGAAGCTGCTCTGACCAGAGCCGACAGCCGGCCAGTCAATGGAGAAGCGTAAATGTTTAGAAGGCAGTTTGACAAGCACATTGCGTTCTCTTGACAACAGTCGGCCTTTCTGTTTTCTGTCAAGACATCCACATATTCAAAGAGGCCCAGAGAGTTCAGAATGAAGCACAGTTTGGACTTGACTGTGCCCTGTTCTTGATAGAATAGATGAAATGCCGTTGGAGGGGATATCCTGGTGTCCCGCACTTCCTGAGGCACAGAGTTTCAGGTTTTTCTGCTGCTGTTGATGATACTGAGTCCATTCACTTTCTTGAAATGGGATTTTCCACTTCAATTCTTGAGAAGTCCCTTTTGCAATTAATAACTTATCAGGTGATACTTCAAGATTATGAGTTTCTTTCCCAACAACCTCTCACTAAATTATTGAGATTTATATATTTTTTTAATTAGTTATTAAGCATGGTGGTTGCAAAGTGGTATTGTAGGTATGGTATCTTAACTTTCCTAGGGCAGAGATCTTATGTATGGTGGTGCTAGGATTTGAACCTTGGTTCATCTGACTACAAGATTCCCCTCTAGCATGCCAGCCATGTTGGAGAATGATCTCTATTTGGTCTGTGACTGCAGACGTTCCTGTTGTATTTACCACCGGGATTGTAAGGCCCTTGAAGCCATGCTATCAGAGAGGAGATGGAATTGTAAGATAGAGAAGAGGGTACAATTTCACGTGCCCCCCACTCACACCCCAGTGCTGCAGACCGAACGATGCACGTGCTAGGTAAGCACTCTACTGCAGAGGTACATTCCACCCTCTGTGTAAAGCAGACTTTCTATGAGAACGCTCTGCTTCTCAAGGAGATGCCATGTGGCTTAGGGCTTCCTACACTCCGTCTGCTTCAGGAACATCCTTCTTCCTCATCAGGAACATCCCTCCTCATCAGCAACATTCCTCCTCCTCATCAGGAGCATCCCTCCTCCTCATCAGGAACATTCCTCTCCTCATCAGGAACATTCCTCTCCTCATCAGGAACATTCCTCTCCTCATCAGGAACATTCCTCTCCTCATCAGGAATATTCCTCCTCCTCATCAGGAACATCCCCCCTCCTCATCAGGAACATTCCTCTCCTCATCAGGAGCATTCCTCTCCTCATCAGGAACATCCCTCCTCCTCAACTCCTTGTAGTGCCTTGCTATTAGACACACCAGTGCTAATTTTCTGAAGTTGCTTGTTTTATCTTATAGAGTGGGCAGCCCGAGAGGGAAAGATGAGCCCCCCTTGCAGCTGCACCAGCACCTGATAGTAACCAGTAGGGTCTCATAGTCCCAGTAACCTGCTCAACTTTTGTGTGTGTGCAGTGGAACACCAGCAGAGTAAACTCCACCACCTGGAGCCAAACTCACTGGCCCCTGGTGGGATCAGAATAGCCCCTAGCGAGAGTTCCAGAACTTTGTGGTTCATGCATTCAGAAAAGCTCTAATGGTCAATATCTGTTCTGTCACTGACCAACTGTGTGATTTTGACATTTGACTGGAAGCCGAAGACAGCAAAGGGAACAAGAAGATTCAGAAACCTGAAACAGGAACACCGCGGGGGAGAATTCCAAAGGCAGGATGTGCACTGGAGTCTCTGAGCCCTTCTGAGCCACATGTCCTCACTCAAGGAAGAGTGATGTCTCCACTTGAAAAAGAATTGTAAGAATTGAAGGAGGCAGTGGACCCAGTGACCCCACACACATGCCACAGCAAATGTATTTGTTTTCAAGTAATTGAACCTAGTCAGACATAGTGACACACCCCTTTAATTGCAGCACTCAGGAGGCAGTGACAGGTGGATCTCTATGAGTTTGAGGCCGGCCTGGTCTACAGAGTGAGTTCTAGTACAGCCAGGGTTACATGGAAAAAGGAAAAAGGGAAGGGAAGGGAAGGGAAGGGAAGGGAAGAAGGGAAGAAAGGGAGGGAGGGAGGGAGGGAGGGAGGGAGGGAGAAGGAAGGAAGGGAGGGAGGGAGGAAGGAAGGAAGGAAGGAAGGAAGGAAGGAAGGAAGGAAGGAAGGAAGGAAGGAAGGAAGGAAAAGGAAGAAACTGAACCTTGTTCAAGCAAAGAAGAAACTTACTGGCTTAAGCAGAAGTGCCCAGGGAGGAACTTCTTCTGGAACTCTGGACTTGGTCTCCGTTTCTCCCTGGGTACCACATGGCTTCCTTCAGCAAGTGAAAGGAGGAGCCATGTGGCCAAAGACCATTCTGAGATGACATTACCCCAAAAGTTAGATGATGAATACCACTTGGAGGTGTAAATGGATAAAAATTACCTGAGATCTTCTCTCCGAGAAATCCTAAGCAATGTGCTGTTTCAGTAAGGGAAGGGGAGGGCCACCCAGATGTACCTGGGTGTTCAGGAAATGCCAGGGAAATAGAAAGGACAGTGTGCTTGAGTATTAATAGTGAATTAAAGACTTGCCTCAAATCTCTGGTGATGCCTGGGTCACTGCCAACAAATTCTCACCGCATTCTAGCACAGAAACCCTGGCGTACATCACATCTCATTCCCTCCTTTGGACTGTCTGCCGATGTTTCCTGGGACTTATTATTTACTATCTACAGCCTCCAGTCAAATGTCAAGGTCAGAAGTTCTTTTGAAGGACCATACATTAGACTGAACCCCTTAATTTTATAGTAAACTGAGTTTCCAAAACAAATTGCTATTTATGGTAAACTAACTTTGAAAAAATAAGAAATCATTTTCCATCTCCTGGAGTGATTAGCAAAACATCACAAAAAGGGAATGCACATGTAAGTGTGGCAAAATTTCATTTCAGGCTTTCAGACTTAGAGTCTAGGTGTGGTATCACATGCCTCTAGTCCCAGTACCCAGGAGACGGAGGGAGGGAGGTGAAACTCAGTGAGTTTGAGACCAGTTTGACCTAAAGAACCAGTTCCAGGACAGCCACACAGAGAGACCCAGTCTCAAAATGGTATCTAATGGTTGAACTTCTGTTGTTGCTGTTTTATTTTTCAAGACAGGGTTTCTCTGTGTAGCCCTGGCTGTTCTGGAACTCACTCTGTAACCACGTTAGCATAGAACTCAGAGATTCACTTCCCTCTGCCTCCCGAGTGCTGGGATCAAAGGTGTGCACCAGCACACCCAGCTTCTAATGGTTAAACTTTTTTTCTCTCATGGAAATACCCTGCTCTTCTGTAGGAGTATCTAAGATATTCTAGTAAGTACACAGATAAAACTGTAACCTGGGAAAACCAGGGAGGATGATCATAGCAGGTCTATGAGAAGAGGCATTGTTAACTCTTTGTGGTAATTTGCATAAGAATGGCCCCTAGGCTCATATATTTTAATGCTTAGTTACCAGAAACTGTTTGAGAAGAATTAGTAGGTGTGGTCTTGTTGGAGGAAGTGTGTCACTGGGGGGGGGGGGGCTTTGAGGTTTGAAAAGCCCACACCAAGTTGGATGCCTGTGGATCAGGATGTGAAGCTCTCAATGACTTCCCCAACCACGTCTGCCTGCACGCTGCCATGCTCCCTGCCATGATGATCATGGACTAAGCCTCTGAAACTGTAAACAAGGCTCCAAGTAAGTGCTTTCTTTTGTAAGAGTTGCTTTGGTTGTGGTGTTTCACCACCACAATAGTAACCCTAACTAAGACACTCTTGAATTCAGTGCACACACACACACACACACACACACACACACACACACACACACACACAAACCATTCAAGGATCTTGTGAAGTGATGGGACTTGAACTAGGAGGCATGATTAACTGAATCCTTTTCATGTTGGTTCAGCCCCTTCCTTGCCCTCTTGACCTTGACACTACTCAGGTTATTTCTGGATGATTGTGGGAGGGTCTGTGTGTGGGGTAGGCGTGCCCGTGTTGCACCAGGAGGCCTGAGGTTGTTGGGCATCTTGTCCTACCACTGCCCACCTTATTCCTCTGAGACACGGTCTCACATTGAATGCAGAGCTAGGCTGGTCGGTCAGCACGCCCTAGTGATGGTCTTCCTGTGTATTTTTGGTGCACATGCAACCACAGCCAGGTATTTATGAGTTTGTGGGATTTGAATTCAGGTTCTCAGGCTTGAGTGGCAAGCTTTCTTACCTGCCAAGCCATCTCCCAGGCCCATTATTGGGTCTTTATTTGCTGATTTAGCTTATATACTTTTTACCCACTCACTTCTGTCTGGATATGTGGTCATTGTTATGCAAAGTGTAGGAGAATCCCAAAGCTCTGCTGACTGTCTTTTGCTTTTTGACAGGACACATTTCATCCTTGAGAAACATTGGGTTACAAACTCAACTCCATAGGAAGAGTAGACTAATAAAGAGCCCTAGAACAGCCAGCACTCCATCTGCTAAAACAATGGAATTTTGATGGTGCACGCCTTTAATCCCAGCACTCGGGAGGCAGAGCCAGGCGGATCTCTGGTCTACAGAGTGAGTTCCAGGACAGGCACTAAAACAACACAGAGAAACCCTGTCTTGAAAAACCAAAAAACAAAACAAAACAAAACAACAACAACAACAAAAAATGTTAAATTGTAGAATTCTCAGAGACCTCAGGGTAGGCCAAACAGTCTTAGATATATCACCCCAGCATAATCCATAAAGAAAAAGAGTCATGAGTTGGGTCTAATCAAAATCTGGCTGGGGGTGGCTGGAGATGTAGCTCAGCTTGTAGAGTGTCTGTCTAGCGTACAAGAGGCCCTGTGTTCTGTCTCTAGCACCAAATAAAACCAGCCATGATTAAGGCATGTCTGTAATCCTGGAACTTGAGAGGTGGAGGTGGAGAGATCAAGAGTTTGAGGCTAGCCTGGGCTACCTGAGGCTGGATGTGGGGGTGCACATGTATAATGTCAACATTCTGCAGGCTAATGCAAGAGGATTGCCAGTTGGAGGCCAGCCTTGGCTACACAGCAAGACGCTGAATTGCCAGATTTGGCCAGAGGGTGAAAAGAGGCTATGTACACATATCCAACAAAGGATGGTCTCCAGAATATGTAAGTGACTTTGAAAATTCAAGAACAAGGACTAATCTTCAAAAACAGTTGGAAAGATTTAAACAGACACTTCTCTATCTGAATGTGGTAAAAATAAATTAAAAGATGCTCAATATCAGGGGTCCTTGTGAAAGCCACAATGTAATGTATGTATTGCAGCGGCTGAAATAACAGCTGTAATAAAAAGTGCTGACAAACCCACGGCAACTCTTACCTTGCCGGGGGGAATGAAAGACGGCAATGTTTCCACTCAGGAGACAGCTCGGCGGCCTCTTAGAGAGCTAAGCAACAGCTACCAAATGATTTAGCCAGGGCACTCCTGGGCGCTTACCCTCACATTCACACAAAAACCTGTACCCAAGTGTTTACAGAAGCACTGCTCACAACCACAGGACACTGGAAACAACTCAAAATCCTTAAATAAGCAAAACAATGCTCTCTCCAGGGGAACTCTCCAACAACCAAAGGAATGATGTTTGCCCCACCGCTACATGCTTGCACTGTTCATGAGAATCTGGCGGGAAAGCTGCAAACGTAAGAGTGTTGGTCCAATGTGGATGACCTTGAGTTCTACTCTCTTCCCATCAGACTTTCCTTGGGAACGTTTATATTTTCACTTAAAGTGTGTGTGTGTGTGTGTGTGCGTGTGTGCGTGCTGTGGTGTGTGAATGCAGGTGCATGCACACATGTGCACTCTTGTAGAGGTCAGAGGAGGACCTCTGATGTCCTCCATCACTCTGCCCGATCGCCGTGAGACAGGGTCCCTCAATGAACTGGAAGCCCGGCATTCCAAATAGGCTGGCTAGCAAGAGAGCACCAGTGTCCACCTGTCTCTGCCTTCAACTCAGGGATTGCAGACACATCTAGCCAGACGTGTGGGTGCTGAGAATGTGAACTCATATCCTCGCCCTTGCCCAGAAGGCGTCTTACTCACAGAACCATCTTTCCAGCACCCCTGGGAATATGCAAACCTGCTGCCTGAGAGCTTCAATGTGGTCAAAGATGGATGGAGAGGGTTAAATGCCAGCACCACTGTATCTGTCCCCTTGGTCCCTCGTCGACCCCTCCCACCCATTCCTCCCCTAGTCCACGGTGGTGTGTCCACCTACCCTGTAGTTCCGAGAACACATGGAGTTCTTGCCAGCCACAGGGCCTTTGCATCCCCTCTGCTGGGGTGCTCTTCCACATGCTCTCCTTCTGACCGACTCCTGCTCGTCCTTCCCACGAAGCGCCTTCTCCTCAGGGCTGTCCCTTTCTCTGCACTTACCTCAGCTCTTTTATCTGCTATGTCTTAACACCTGTTTGCTCACTGGGGTGAAGGCTCCATGGGGATGGAGACCAGGTCCCCCTGGTTCATCAGCACCTTCCCAGCACATCACAGGCTGGGTCTTTCATAAGATCTCAACAACTGAACTGATGATTGGATTGAGTGTGAAGTTTGCCCACGCCAGGATGGTCTGTTTCTACCAGGGAATCCAGACAATGGAAACCCTCCCTTATTTTAAAGACAAGCACGGGGTATGTATCCTAGAGCAAAGAGACTTCCTTAAATGACATTTCTGTATAGTCCCATCTACTCTGATAGCCAAGAAAGGTAACAGGGTTCCTTTTGGGGAGGGATGGGAAAAAAATGGAAGAGAAGTGATCATCTATTTGGATCCGTTTGTTCAGCCTGAATCATGACTCTTGAAGCAGGCTGTATATGTGTGATGGCTATCTCAGCTGTCAACTTATTGCAAGTTAGTCTCACACTGGAAACGGGCCTATGGGCACACCTGTGGGGATTATCTTGGCTGTGTTAATGGAGGTAGGAAGACCTGTTCTCTGTGGGTGGCACCATTCCCTAGGCTAAGAAGATCTTGGACTGCATAGACAAGATGAACTGCGTAAGTATTCCTCGCTCTCTGCTTCCTGATTGTGGAAGTGATGTGACCTCAAATGTGAGCTTCAAGCACCTGCTTCCTTGCCGTGATGGGCAGTACTCTTGAGCTATGAACCAAAACAAGTCCATTCTCTCTTGAGTTGCGTTTGTCAGGGTATTCTATCACAACAACAAGAAACTGAGACCACATTCAAGAAACAGTTATTTTCTCCTTAAAATTTGAAATCCAGAACAGTAATGGGTGATATATACTTCACAACATACCATATTTCCAGAGAAGATGCAGTTCTTTTGTTTTGTTTTGTTGGTTTTTAGAGACAGGATTTCTCTGTGTAGCCTTGCACCTTTCCTGGAACTCACTCTGTAGACCAGGCTGGCCTCGAACTCACAGAGATCCGCCTAGCTCTGCCTCCCTGAGTGCTGGGATTAAAGGCGTGCGCCACCACTGCCCAGCTGCAGTTCTTAACCAACTTATGTCTTTGGCATTGATTTTTTTTAATGACTTTTACTCTTCAGTTCACAGGTTCTGGTTGTTATCCAGGTGGATACACATGGCTCTTCTACGCAAAAGTAAGAATTGAACTTGTGAAAAGAACTCGGAAGAAATGTTTCAGAGGAGTGTTCTGATGATGATTCTCTCTTTCTCTCTCTCTCTCTCTGTGTGTGTAAAATTTTTATAGATCATATTCCCACAAGCAATTTTGGCATGGTAATTTGAGGATTCCTATGAGATGCTGTTGAGATTTTGGTTAGAAATGGATTTACTATTAATCATATATTATCATGGATCTCATATATATATATATATATATATATATATAAAATGATAAAATGTATATATACATTTTTCGAGACAGAGTTTCTCTATGTAGACCCAACTGTCCTGGAACTAGCTCTGTAGACCAGGCTGGCCTCCAATTTACAGTGCTGGGATTAAAGGTATGGTCCACCACCGCCTGGCCTGGATCATATCTTTTAAAATAAAACCTGCTATTACAATCATTTCCTCACTCTAAGTAAGTATTCCTCATTCATGCCTAAGCATTTTTAAAGTTCTGTTCTTGTTCTTTTTTTTTTTTTTCTTTTTTGGTTTTTCAAGACAGGGTTTCTCTGTGTAGCTTTGCGCCTTTCCTGGAACTCACTTGGCAGCCCAGGCTGGCCTCGAACTCACAGAGATCCGCCTGACTCTGCCTCCCGAGTGCTGGGATTAAAGGCGTGTGCCACCACCGCCTAGCCTCTGTTCTTGTTCTTAAAGGGTCACACCAAATCTCCAGATCTTGCAAACACCTATATTCTTCTGACTTAAATAGAACATTATTAATTTGAGGAAAAACACAGTAACCTAATACTGTTTCTATTACTCTTAGAGTCGCCTAATTTAAATGAAAGTGAAAGGCATCCAATTAATTGTGAACGTCACATAAATGAGGAATTATTTTTAGTGTATGTTCTAAATATTGCATAGAACACACTTAACCTAAAAATTCTGTTTTCCTGGCAACTTTTTGTCAGTGGTAACAGCCATGGGAGGGTCAGGTGTTGGGTCACCTCTCTAAACACAGTGGCAGGTGAATAGTCATCAGATCTCCTGAGACCTACAGAACCTTTTACTTCTTCCTGGCCTGTGGCTGTCCACGGCTGAATCTTCCCAGAAAGGGCAGGAAGGAGAGCTAGAACCTTAGCGAGACCGAGCCATCAGGAAGTGCAGGGTGTAGCTGGGGGCAGGAATCTAAGACTCTCTAGGTCATTTCTTTTACAAATATGAACACAAAAGCCAGAGGGTCAGCCGGGCGGTGGTGGCGCACACCTTTAATCCCAGCACTCGGGAGGCAGAGCCAGGTGGATCTCCGTGAGTTCGAGGCCAGCCTGGAGTTCCAGGAAAGGCGCAAAGCTACACAAGAGAAACCCTGTCTCGAAAAACCAAAAAAAAAAAAGCCAGAGGGTCAAAAAAACAAGCTAGCATGAAGCCAATGATTACCTCCAGAGAAACATTTTAGATTTTGATTATTTTTATTTATATCAGAGAAGCCCACGGAGGCTCAGGGAAGTTAAGTTTGCGTAGCTGGGGTGGGGGGGTGGGGAGGGGTAGAAATGAGGTTTGGATCTGACTTCATATCCCAGCTCCTTCCCTTCCCCACGACAGAGTTCCAGGGTAGCTCGGGCAGGCTTGGACTCCCTGTGACCCCCTGCCCCCTGCCTGGTGAGCGCAGGGCCACGGGCCTGGGCCACGCGCCACACTCCACGCTGTGCCTGTCCTGTGGCGAAGTCCCATCTCCTCAGTTTTTGTCGTCTGTGTTCCTTCTGTCTTCCACATTTCTTTAAATTCATTCCTGTTTAATATTGGGAGGCACATTCCATAACAGAAAGTTTCCGTCCTTTCTGTAAATGGGAAAGTGTCTATCTCCCGCCACAAAAAGAAGATGCTTTGTAAAATAGATTCAGTTAGAAGAACGTTCAGTTTTGAAGACCTTGTGTTGCTTGGCTGCAGTGTTGAAATCCGAGACTGGCTTTTCCACACATGATTTGATATTGCTTAACTCTGTGAACACAAACGCCAACAACCAGCAATGTGTGTTCCGTACTCAAAAAAATGCTGCCCTGCCCTGTCCCGTTTCATCACTAATGTGGAACAGGTGGAGGCTGAGAACTGGAAGCACTGAGGTCCTGACCCGGAGCCAGGCTTTCTGCACGTTATCCTCCACTGGCATCTGAATCAACTGAAACGCAACTAGCGTCTACAACGTTAAGCCTCTTCAGAATTAGTAGTAGCTCGTAAAAGGCATTCTAGAAATGAAGCCGTTTATACTACGGATTAAATATTCATGCAAGGCAGCCTCTTGTGGTGATTGGGTTCGAGGCCTCTGCCATCAGACTGCCTGGGACTGGGTCTTCCTAGTGCTTTGAGGAAGTGGCCACAGTACACCAGCTGTGTGTGCTCATCCCCAGACTGCCACGTCCTCTGTATGTCTGTCCACACTGCCATTCAGGATTTTTTTTTTTTTTTTTAGTGGTTTGAGATTGACTGGTCAGACTTGGATGTGTTTCCTCTTCGTTTCAGTTAATCAGGTGCTGCTGTTCCTTCTGGTCCTGACCCTTTGTGGGATTCTGTACAAGAAAGTTCATAAGGGAGCTGTCCTCAAGAACGAAGCAGGTGAGCGAGCATGGGGTCTGTCCACAAGACACCTAAGAAGGTGGTGTCGATGTTTTCTATGGGGTCCTTCCAGTGGTTGGGTTGGGGGCAAATGAGAACGTGGTGCAGGGGGCAGCTTGTAAAACATCTTCCCCGGGGCATCAGTTGGGTTATGCTCTGGGATGATCAGTGCCGTTCAAAATGTAGTCTATGTCACATGGAGGGCTTGTTAGAAGATACCTAGACTGGTGTGTTACACCCACTTGTGACCCCAGCCTCTGGAGGTTGAGGTAGGAGGGTTGTGAGTTTGAGATTAGCCTGGACTACATATAGTGAGTTTAGGGTCATCTGAGTTACAAAGTGAGACTGTCTCAAACAAACAAAAACTCGATCCCGCCTGAGTGGCTGAGCACCATAGAAAGAGTGTGAGCCTGAAAATTCGAATTTCTTATAAGCTCCACGTTGGTGCTAGCAGTTCCTGGTCCACCCTGAGGGACTGCTCTGCACCCTGTCCCTTCAGAGTATCTCCCACATTGTGCTTTTGAGAATTGCCTCTTCCCTCCTCTTCTTGAAGATCCATTGCCATTAGCTGTAAACGGCTTCCAACAGTTCAACTTAAAAATGACCCTTCAGGGGCGGGAGATGGTTCAGTGGCTAAGAGCACTGACTGCTCTTTCAGAGGACCCAGGTTCCATTCCCAGCACCCACATGGCAGCTCACAACTGTCTGTAACTTCAGTTCTAGGGGACCTAACACCCTCACACAGACATACATGCAGGCAAAATACCAATGCATATAAAATAAAAATAAATATTATTTTTTTAAAAAATGACTCTTTACAGGACTGTAGAGAGGGTCAGCAGTGAAGAGAACTGCTGTTCTTGAAGAAGACTGAGACTCGTCCCCAGCACCTACAGTGAGCAGCTCACAACCATATATAGATCCAGGGGATCTGACGCCCTCTTTTGGCACCCATGGGCACCTGCACTCATGTGCACATACATACACACACATACACACACACAGACACAGGCACACACAGACACAAGCACGCACACACACACACACACACACACACACACACACACACAGACACACAGGCGCACGCACGCAGACATGCACACACATACTCCTGGTGTTGAGGAAATCAGGAGTCTGGTATTGCTGAAAAACCTCCAGTGATGAGCTGCACAGCCAAGCCTGCGTCAGTTGGTCTCCTCACACGGCTGCACGGTGACAGCGTACCCCTCAGTGAACAGTCTGTAAACAAGTCTGCTCTGGTTTGCTTTTTCAAACTGGATGCAGTAATTTAACCACCTGGGAAGACATCATCTTTGTGTGTAGGTTTGAGACTGGCACCGGCTATGTGAGATGCTGCCCCCAAAACATTATTTTGTTTGTTTATAAAAAAAAATAATAATTCCTTTAATCCCAGCACTCGGGAGGCAGAGGCAGATGGATCTCTGTGAGTTCAAGGCCAGGCTGGTCTAGAAAAGTGAGTTCCAGGACAGCCAGGGCTACACAGAGAAACTCTATCTCAGAGAAAAAAAAAATCATGATCACTTAAAGAATTTGAAAAAAAATGTAAGAAATACAAGCAAAATTAAAGTCACAATTTCATAAGTAGCTACAGATAAATTTGTCGATGTGTATGCATCACATTGGGATCAAAGACCAGAAAGAACTATTTATTTCTTTATTGACAGGGTTTCACTATTCGGCCCCAGCTGGCCTGGAACTCATGATACAGCCCAAGCTGACTTCGGACCCACAGAGGTCCACCCACCTCTGCCTCCCCATGTGCCAACACACCAGCTAAGAACTTACAATCTTTTCCCCTTCAAAGCACATTATGAGATCCTCTCAAGTCAGGAAATATGTCATGAGAACAATTTTTTCTAGTAGCAGATACAGACGTGGATAGAAAAAAATATAAAGAGATGGAGAAGCCATTTAACATTTATTAAGTTGTACAAATACACCTGGTAATTTGTTTCAGTGTTTTTGTTTTTTGGTTTTTTTTTTGGTTTTTCGAGACAGGGTTTCTCTGTGTAGCTTTGCGCCTTTCCTGGGACTCACTTGGTAGCCCAGGCTGGCCTCGAACTCACAGAGATCTGCCTGCCTCTGCCTCCTGGGTGCTGGGATTAAAGGCGTGCGCCACCAACGCCCAGCCTCAGTAAGTGTTTATTGAATTGAATATCAGCTGGAACTACCTTGGACCTAGGTGAGAAGAGAGGTTTTGAAAACTGTCTGCAAAGAGAGAGGAAGCTTAGTAACACTCAGCTATACACAGACTGGATATTTTTCACAATGCCACCAAAATATAATGTGGTAGCATCGGTGTTCTGTCTCTTCCGGTGCTGAAGTATGATTGGTCATTCACGGGTGCTAGCCACGCCCCTTAGTTACTCCTTCCTCTTGGTGCTAACACTTGACTAGGGAGTGGAGAGCGGCAGAGACCCACAGCAGTACAGGTCACACGAGTTCCGATGCTGGGCCCGCGAGGCTCTGCATTCTGTGTGTGTTTCAGCTCTATGTGTGGGAGGCTGTGGGCTGGCTTATGAAAAAGAGGCCCGGAGCAATAGGGACTTAGAACTTTACCCTATCTTCACTTGAAAATCTGATGCGTGGATTCCACAGCCTTTCGGATCAAAGTCCTTCGGTACCTTATGGTTCTGATGTCTTTAGGCATTTTCAGTCAAAGGTCTTCACCACATCATACCAACATGGCAGGGGAGGGAGGAGGGCGGGCATGGAGCATTACTCTGGGGTGCAGACCCTACAGATGCACACATCACTTTAAACAGCTTCCCATTTGTCCAACTTGACCACCTTTTACAGGAAGGGAATGGTAAGATTAGTTTTAGTGTTTGGCCATGTGCCAGCTGAAATTCTCACACTCATTTCCAAGGGCTGGGGGGAGCCTGGATGTTGGAGAGCCGTCCTCCCCAGCACCTCGGACGAGTGGTCAGACGTCTCTCCTGGACCTTCCTTACTGATGTCGATGTTTCTTTCAGATGGTGATTCCGAGTCCCCCGAGGACATGGAGGAGGAGATTCCAGTGGTGATCTGTGCGGCCGCAGGGAGGATGGGAGCAGCCATGGCCGCCATCAACAGCATCTACAGCAACACTGATGCCAACATTGTGTTCTATGTGGTTGGACTACGGAACACTCTGACCCGAATACGGTAGTTTGTATGCTGTGGTTTTGGAATGCTCTATGTTCTGTGTTCATCTTTTTTCTCTTTAGACGGGCCCTTACCACCTTCACCACCACCACCTTTTCCTCCTCTTCCTCCTTTCCTTCTTCCTCTTCCTCCTCCTCTTCCTCCTTCTCCTCCTCCTCCTCTTCCTCCTCCTCCCTCTTCTTCTAGATTGACAGCTGTCGTTAGATTTATTGAGAGGAAGTCCTGGGTTTACTGTGACTGGACTAATGTGTTTCTAGATGAGCAAATGTCACCAAAACCTCATTAAGTCTAGGACAACCGGTATTTCTATAGATGTGAACTGTCTAGGGAACTGAAGAGCCCCAGTCCTGAAGCAGAAAATCTTTCAAATATTTGTTCTTAGCCGGGTTGATGAAGACCTGTGATCCTAGCTACTCGGGAGGCGGAGTCGGGAGGAGCACTCTGGGCTATAAAGGGAAGGCAGACTAGGCAAATTTATGAGATCCAATCTCAAAATAAAAAGTAAAAACGGCCGGGCGTTGGTGGCGCACGCCTTTAATCCCAGCACTCGGGAGGCAGAGCCAGGCGGATCTCTGTGAGTTTGAGGCCAGCCTGGGCTACCAAGTGAGCTCCAGGAAAGGCGCAAAGCTACACAGAGAAACCCTGTCTCGAAAAACAAACAAACAAATAAACAAAAAAAAGTAAAAACGGAGTAGGGGTGTAGCTGAGTGTTAAAGTGGGTATGTGAGGACCTGGGTTCAATTCCCAGCAGAGCAGGGAAAACAATTGTTCTTTTTATTTCCCCTCTGTTTCCTAACCTAGGAGAACATTTACATAATCCTTACTAACTATTTTTTGGGGGGAAAGGGACTGGAGATTTAATCCATGTCTCACACAGATTAAACACAGGCTCGAGCACCGAATCTCACCTGACCTGTAATGCTTGAACTGCAAACTTGCAGTAATATAACTTTATAGGTCAGATTGTAACTTTAAACTTATTTTTCCTATGACATGTCATACCAAAAAAAAAATGAATTGGAGGTAGAGTAAGAAGAAATCAACAGAAAATCAAAATTCAAATGTGCTTTAGAAATGCAGGATAACTGTGTAATCTGGGACAGTAGCTCCCTGAGCCCAGGAATTAGAAGAAAAAGCTGACAGACTTCCCTGTGTAACACAAGAACTTCTGAATAATGAAGAACAGTGAGTGGGATTAGTTATAAAATCCATTAGTAAAAAGTATGGCTTATAATGAAGAATTGTTGCAAAAAATTGTTTTAAGTGTTAAACTTAGTGGGAAAATGAGCATAAACCATGAACAGACACCAAGGCCCAGAATTCCATCCCCAGCTCTATGAACAACACAGCCACCAACGGCCACCACTGTGTGCCCGGTTCTCAGAGGCTGAGGAAGGAGGCTGTGGATTAGAGACCAGACCGGGCTGCATGGTGAGGCATTCTCCCAACGAACCAAACTAGCCAAATAACCAACCAACCAACAAAACAACCAACCAACCAACCAAAAAAGAATAGATCACACAATTCACAGAGATACAGATGGTCAACAGGGTGGGCGACCTCCCAGGTCCTGGCTGCTGGTCCTCCCCCAGTGTTTAACTATTTTACAACCAGTCCTCAGTGAAGGAGAACACAAGAGTAGAGGTATGAACCCCTGTACCTCTCAGTCAGTCACCACTTCCGGAACACCTGCCACGTTCCCAGCACCAGTGGCCCGAGTCCTGCCGCCGGGTACCAACCCCCCAGAGTCCCGCCGCCGGGCACCGACCCCCCAGAGTCCCGCCGCCGGGCACCGACCCCCCAGAGTCCCGCCGCCGGGCACCGACCCCCAGAGTCCCGCCGCGGGCACCGACCCCCAGAGTCCCGCCGCGGGCACCGACCCCCAGCCCTCTTCTGCCAATTTGCCATCAACAGCAAAGGTTGCCGCATGTGGCTTGGTCATCGCCAACTCTGTTTTGAGAATGATTTCTACCACTCCATGCTCATAACGAATCAGATGAAAGAGAGGCACCCTGTGAGACTGAGTGACAAAGGAGAGGGGGTGGGGGGCAGAAGAGGAGGGGACTGAGCGACATGGTCCTTTGGAGAGGGAGGAGGGAGCAAGACTACAGTCAAAGGCCGGGCCGCCCGCCCGTGTCCCAGCAGGGGCATGTGGCAGTTGGTCTGGCAGGTACCAGGCTGCTTGATAAGGACACACACCATGTTCCTCTAGTTTCCCGGGAGGATTTTTGGACGTGGGAATATACTTGGTTCTTACTGTCTTGTTAATTACCTTTGCAGGAAGAGTTAGGAGATTGGGGGCGGGGAAAGGGGAGATGGGAAGTTGGACCAGATGGGGAAGCAATCAGAAGGATTTATGGCATGAAACTGTTTACTGACACTTAACTTTCTAAGGCCGGAACAGACTAGCCCTTGGATGGCATGCAAGTTAACTGGAGGAAAGATTTGAAGTGTGTACTAGAGGTTTCTGGTCATCTCTTTTAGAAAGTGGATCGAACATTCTAAACTGAGAGAAATAAACTTCAGAGTTGTGGAGTTCAACCCTGTAGTCCTCAAGGGGAAGATCAGACCAGACTCATCGAGGCCTGAGCTGCTCCAGCCTGTGAGTAAGAGTCATGCACACGGTGGGGATAAGTCCTGAGTTCACGTACACTGTAGAGCCCCAGTCACCTGTCTTTGTTGTTGTTTTCTGAGACAGGGGTTCTCTGTGTAGCCCTGGCTGTCCTGGATCTCGCTCTGTAGTCCAGGCTGGCCTCGAACTCACAGAGATTCACCTGCCTCTGCCTCCCAAGTGCTGGGATTAAAGGTGTGAACCACCATGCCTAGCCTCACCATCTGTCTTAGTTAGGGTTTCTACTGCTGTGGCAAAACACCATGACCAAAAAGCAAGCTGGGAGTAAACTGTTTATTCCACATCACTGCTCATCACTGAAGGAAGTCGGGACAGGAACTCAAGCAGGGTCCCGTAGGCAGGAGCTGATGCAGAGGTGGAGGGGAGCTGCTTACTGGATTACTCCCCATGGCTTGCTCAGCCTGCTTTCTTATAGAACCCAGGACCACCAGCCCAGGATGGCACCACCGATCATGAGCTGGGTCCTCACCCATTGGTCACGTAATTAAGAAAATGCCTACAGCTGGATCTTACAGAGGCATTTCCTCAACTGAGGCTCCTTCCTTTCACACGACTCTAGCTTGTGTCAAGTTGACATAAAACTACCCAGCACACCATCTGGTGCACACATAGGATATTTCAGACTCATGAGTGCTGGATCCCCACAAAGCTCTGCTTATTTATAACTTAGCAGCCACCTGCTCCAGGAAGGATTTAAGATGGTTTATATAAGCACAATGAAGCTACTGGGAAGAAACGAGGCCTAAAAATGTAGACTACATTTGTGTGTGTGAAGATGGCTATGGGTTGGGGAGGGAGGTGGGCGGGGCGGGGGGGGGGGGAGGCCACAGGGGCGGGCAGGAGGCGGCCACGGGGGAGGCGGCCACGGGGGGAGGTAGGCCACGGGGGGGGGGCCAGGGGGAAGGCGGGCCACGGGGGGGGGGGGGGGAGGGAAGGCAGGCCAAAACATTCCGAAGCACTTCCGTTCTTGTATCTTCTGTGCTTATTAGTTAGCTCTTACTCTTCCGAAAGCCAAGGAAACCCAGCAGTGTACAGCTGTGAGCCTCAGTGATGGCCACATCGTATTTCAGGAGACATCGTGCTCTTCCCAGCTATGGGGGTCATTTTTCTTGCAAGAGTGTCCACAGAGTCCCACTCCTTCATGAAGAGCAGAAGTGTGTGAGTGTGTGAGTGTGTGTGTGTGTGTGTGTGTGTGTGTGTGTGATATGCTTACGTGTCCGTGAACCCAGCAAGCCTTTCTCCAGCCTCCCCCTAGTTCCTCACCCCTCTCCCCACCCCAGCTTGCCTCCCCCAGCACTGGTGGTTCAGACAAGTGTGCTACAGTCATCTTTTCATGTGGGTGCTGGGTACCTACCAAGTGGGTACCACGCTCAGGGCCTCATGCTTACGCGTTGAACCACCTTTCCAGTCCAAAAGCAGTTTCTGATGGCAATCTGTAGAAACTGGCTTCCTCCTATATGCAGTCCTTGTAAATCCACCCTTTCCAAGTAAGTTCTAAAGCCTCGGCCTGAGCTAGGCTCTACTGTCAGCTGATCTTGATAACTGAATGGCACTAATGAAAACCCTAGGCTCGTGTTTCTGTTTTCTGGATCAAGACACTTAAAGGTTGGGCTTGTTGCTGAGGCGTGGAGGTGGGGGCAGAGAGAGGGAGAGGGAGAGAGGCGGGGACTGGATCCAGGAGAGCTTCTCTGGGCCAGCCTGGCCTGATCCTGAGTGCAGAGGACCGGGTGCTGAAAGCCTGGATGAGGCATTGCTTTAGCCCATCTTATTCCGTTCCACACTTGGGGCTCAACGGGCCATGGTCAGAGCTGACTTGTAGGTACCACACAAGCTTGAGCCACATGCCTTTCCCCACCTGTTTCTCTTGTTTTCACAGCTGAACTTCGTTCGATTTTATCTCCCTCTGCTTATCCATCAACATGAGAAAGTCATCTATTTGGACGATGACGTCATTGTGCAAGGTACGCTCACTCATGGCCAAGAACCCTCGCAAGGGCACCGCTGCCAAGGAGAGCCACATACTTTCCCCTCATTTTCCATGGAGCTGGCTGGCTTCCAACTCTGTGGACACAGCATTGTTTTGACACTGGGCCTATTCCCTGGGTCATGCGGTGGCGATCTCTCTGACTGCCTAAGTCTGCTCTAATTACCTTGGTAGCATCTTCTCTGCATTCCTGAAACATGTAGAAATAATCGTCACTGAGGGCACTTGGAGTGGCCTTGGCTGCCTGTGTGCATGTTGTAGTTGTTCTCTTCCATGTGCAAGTGAGATAAGCGTTCAGAAACTACCAGCCACAGACCCAACCAACACCCATCTGGACGTCTGAAGTGGTTTCCTCAGTGGGCGTGAGCTGTTAAGAACACCGCCACGCCTGGGAAAAGCGGGACCCTGCATTCTCTGCTCTGATGAAGTTAGGGACTAAGCTAAGGTTCTTTCTAGCCCCGAGATGCTTGCTGTGTTTTAACTGCCAGTCCTCCCGAACGCAGGTGACATCCAGGAACTGTATGACACCACCTTGGCTCTGGGCCATGCAGCGGCCTTCTCGGATGACTGTGATTTACCCTCCGCTCAGGACAACAACCGAATTGTGGGGCTGCAGGTGAGCATGCTCTCTTGGAAATCCTACCTTACCCTTCTTCTCTGGCTCTGGCCCTCTATTCCTCCTCAACTCAAAATTATCACAATCTCTCCATCCAAAGCCAGTGGGAACTTCCAGGGGATCGGGATGGCAGGAGGGGCTCTGTTTTTCCCACCCACTCGGGCCAGTTTCTGTAACCATTAAGTCTCACTTCCCCGATCTGAATCGTGGCATGGACACTATCTATCCCGTTGTTAGTGAGCTGCAATGGGGTACAGCAAGCGCTCTAAAAATGATGGCTGTTGTGTTGCGCCCCACCACAGGCCGTTACTGGGGTCCCAGTACCTACACAGAGGCTCACAACTGTACGTAACTCCAGTTCCAGGGGACCCAACGCCCTCTTCTGGCTTCCCTGGGCACCAGGCAACATGGTGCATAAACATGCATGCAGGCAAAATACTCATGCACATAAGATAAAAATTAAACCATTTGAAAAGGGAGCAATGCATGGCACCCGTGGGCAGGCATGGCAAGGCTGCGCTGAGTGCGGGGGATTAGCTGGTGTCAGGAGGCAGCTTGAAGCTGGACAAACGTTTGGATGAGGAGCAGCTCAGGATGGTCTAATGACCCTGGGCTTAGAGAACAAGATGGACAGAAACACTCTTTCCTGAGGCAGGCGTGTGGCAGGCTGCCAGCTTTAAGACAGGACTTGGTACATGTGGCTTGTTGGAGCTGCTTAAGCGTCAAGAAAGCAACACTAGAGGCAGGAGGCAGAGGCAGGTGGATGTCTGTGAGTTCCAGGTCAGCCTGGTTTATAAAGCAAGTTCCAGGACAGCCAGGGCTGTTAGACACAGAAACCCTATCTTGGAAAAAAATAAAAATAAAATTTAAAAAACAAGAAAAAATTGCAACACCAGCTAGGCAGATGTGGCAGCTGGAAGGCTAGAGAGACCGGAGTGTCAGACCGATGGAATTTAGAGCCCTGAAATAGGATGGGCTGCCGGTGGAGTGAGAAAAAATAACAGGTGTTGGGACTGAGAGCAGCGCACTGAGTATTCAGAGGTTGGAAAATGAGGCACAAACAGCAACGGAGGGCGGTGAGCTAGCTCGGAGCATAAAAACACTTGCTCTGAGCCGGGCGGTGGTGGCGCACGCCTTTAATCCCAGCACTCGGGAGGCAGAGCCAGGCGGATCTCTGTGAGTTCGAGGCCAGCCTAGGCTACTAAGTGAGTCCCAGGAAAGGCGCAAAGCTACACAGAGAAACCCTGTCTCGAAAAACCAAAAAAAAAAAAAAAAAAAAAAAAACACTTGCTCTGGAAGCCTGTCCTTTGACATGCACACACACACACACACACACACACACAACACGCTAGGCACGGTGGCACATGCCTGTAATCCCAGCACTGGAGAGGCAGAGGCGGGCAGGTCTCTGTTGTAAGTTTGAGGCCAGCCTGGTCTACATACTGAGTTCCAGGATAGCCAGAGCTACACAATGAGACCCTGCCTCAAACAACAAAACACACCAAAAGCCAGCTGCTAGTGCCATGGGAGGAAGCCCAGGGATGCCGCCCAACAGCTCTGAGAGCCTAACTATTTTCCAGACACAGCAGACCCCATTCGTTCTTTTGCAGAACACATACATGGGCTATCTGGACTACCGGAAGAAGACCATTAAGGACC
Source organism: Peromyscus leucopus (assembly GCF_004664715.2). Classification (NCBI taxonomy): domain Eukaryota; kingdom Metazoa; phylum Chordata; class Mammalia; order Rodentia; family Cricetidae; genus Peromyscus; species Peromyscus leucopus. The sequence goes on along the minus strand of NC_051078.1, from coordinate 42,953,407 downwards.
TTGGCATCAGCCCCAGCACCTGCTCATTCAACCCTGGTGTGATCGTCGCCAACATGACCGAGTGGAAACATCAGCGCATCACCAAGCAGCTGGAAAAATGGATGCAAAAGAACGTGGAGTATGTATGCGCGGGATTCTCCGCCATCATTGTTCCCAGCTGGGAAACAAATGGCTCAGCTAATCTTTGTATAGCTCGAGTTAAAACAACAAAACAACAACAACAAAAATTTGAGGTCAGATTTTCTTAGAACCTGTTGGCCAAGAAAAGGGGCACGGATGAAAATCTTTCCCCAAATGAGAGAAATCTGAAGAATCGATGCTGTGAGATAAGCCATTCATTCCCTTTTTTCTTAGTAAGTTGCTTTGTAATGTGAGCTGAACCTTTTCCACTGAGGACTCTTCATTTATTCTGAGTTTCTTTTATAGGTCTGCTGTTTGAGGGGGACAGGGTCTCACTCTGCAGCCCTGGCCTGCTGGCCTGAAACTTGCTGTGAAACCAGACTGGCGTTTGCCACCAATATGCTGGGATTAAAGTCGTGTGCCGCCACACCCGGCCACAGACCTACTTTGAAGTCTAATTTCATAGAACCTGCATTTTTTAAAAATCCTTCTGATTATTTTTTTCTCCGAGACAGGGTTTCCCTTGTGTAACCAACCGCCTTGATTGTCCTAGAACTTGCTTTGTAGACCAGGCTGGCCTTGAACTCCCAGAGATCCACCTGCCTCTGCCTCCCTAGTGCTGGGATTAAAGGCGTGTGCCACTATTCCTGGCTCGATTCCCCGCCCCCCCCATTTTTAAAAACAAAACTATTTTTAATTTCATGTGTGTGGTGTTCTGCTTCCTTCCTGTACGTTTATGTACCACATGCATACCTGGTATCCTTGGGGGCCAGAAGAGGGTGTTGGTCCCTTGGAACTGGAGTCACAGGTGGCTGAGAGTCACCATCTGGGTGCTGGGAATCTTGAAGATGGGTCCTTTGTATGAGTACCAGCTCTTAACTGTTGAGCCATCTCTCCAGCCCCTCATCTGTGTCTTAATGCCATCCTAGCACTGAACTTGTGAGCAGTTTTATTTAATACAGGATCAGAATTTGATCTTCTGTGCATACCATAAAAATCCTCAAGCGTTAGTGACAAGATATTAACAAGTTGCCAGGCGGTGGTGGTGGTGGTGGCGGCGGCGGCGGCGGCGGCGGCGCACGTCTTTAATCCCAGCACTCGGGAGGCTGAGGCAGGTGGATCTTTGTGAGTTCGAGGCCAGACTGGTCTAAAGAGCGAGATCCAGGAAAGACGCAAAGCTACACAGAGAAACCCTGTCTCGAAAAACCAAAAAACAAACAAACAAACAAACAAAAACAAACAAAGAAAAGATATTAACAAGTATTAACACTGATTCCAGATGACATGCAGAGGGGTGTGGCCTCGTGGACATGAGAGCGTGACCTTAGGTGACATACATGGGAGATTGTGACTCTGGATCACATGCATGGGTCATGTGATTCTATATGATGTGTACGGGAGCTCCTGGTTGTCTACATTTGAAGTTGGATAGTTTTAAAAATAAAAAATCGGGAGGTAGGTGTGACAGTACATCCTACTACCCCAGTGCATCAGTGAAGGCAGCAGGCTTGATTCAAGGCTATCCTCAGCTACAGGGGGACTCAAGGCCAATTTGATCTACAGGAGACCGTTTCTAACAACAAAACCCCTAGCTAAGAATTCTAAGTTGGGGAGAAGTGGGAAAGGAAAGCCTTCCGTCTTTTTCTGAAGGACCCTATTAGCACCGACGTGGTGTGTGAGGGCTCCAGACCAATGTCGGATTTGTCTCTTTTCTTAGAGAGAACCTCTACAGCAGCTCCCTGGGAGGAGGGGTGGCGACCTCGCCGATGCTGATCGTGTTTCACGGGAAGTATTCCACCATCAACCCCCTGTGGCACATTCGGCACCTCGGTAAGTAGTGCCAGGAAGCAAGGGAGGCGCACATTTCACCCAGTGACCACCACTGCCGCGCTGCCGATAGCCTAGGGCTTCGAACCCGTCACCCCGCCTCCTTAACCCTTAGGCTCAGATCTTCAAATGCAGCTGCTCTCTTTAGTTGCCAGACGGTACATTCTAGGATTCCTGAAAACCCTAGGAACCTGGGCTGGAGAGGCGGCTCAGCAGTTAAGAGCACTGGCTGCTCTTTAAGTGGACCCAGGTTCAATTCCCAGCACCTACATGGCCACTCATAAGTGTCTGTAATTCCAGTTCCAGTCTGTGTGAGGGGATCTGATGCCCTCACACAGACATGCAATGCACATGAAATAAAAATCTATTTAAAAATAATAAAGATTTATTTTAAAAAAAAGTGTACAGACTGATGCTTAGCACAGAACTTCCACTTTGCAATGTTCTACAGAACATCGTGGACAGAACCTACTGATGTATAATGGCACACAATGACCTTAGATAGCTGGCACTTTATTGCTATTAGGTCAACTCTCACCGTTTCCATATACAAAAATCCCACCAAAAGCAGAGGTCAATATTTGTAAGAAGAGCTGTGTGGAGCCGGGCTGGGAATACGGCTCAGGGCATAAAAATACTTGCCATGCAAGCATGAAAACAATTCCAGTCCCCAGGACCCTTGCAAAGCCAACAAAGCCAGCAATCCCAGGACTCAGGGGACAGAGACAGGGTTCTCAGGGCAAGTTGGTTAGCTAGACCAGCCACGCTGGCAAGCTCCGGGTTTAAGTGAGAGGCCACTGCTTCAATACTGGAAAGAAATTGTAAGGAAGCTGATGTCGACTTTGGCCTTCCATACACAGCCGCATGCCTGTCCACATTCATGGCCACATGCATGGCCACATGCATGCCTACACAGCACAGACACACGTGCACAAAAGAAAAAGGACAAGCACTCTGTGATGTGGAGCAGACTCAGAATCACACCTTGCGAATGACCAACTACTGATATTCAAGGTCATCATCTTCCTAGGAAAATGACCCTTTTCCTCGGTAAGGTCTGGAACCAGGCAAGATCTGTCAAGTCTGTCTAAGCAGCAATGGTTTGAAAAGTGATCTGGTTTTAATTTGTTTTAGATGAGGAAGCAACAGTAATGATATGATGCACTAAGTTTGGGTCTAAACAGAAAGACTTAACATCTATAAAACAAATTAGTCAGAAGTAATTTCATCTCTCAGACTTGGGGGTAGTTCCACAGTGTCATGGAGCTGAGGTGAAGTGATGCCTCCTCCCAGATGTGGGCTCCTTTGTGGAGACTGGCTGGAAGCTGCTCATTCTAACCACAGGCTGAGGAGACTAAGCAGCTTCTCTGGGACAGCTGCGGCCACATCTGTGCTGATGAGCGACAGAAGCCAGGCTCTGTTGCTGCTGGCATGAAGTAGTAGAACTGCTTCCAGCTAACCATTCTAAATTCTATGTGCATGACCTTCTCGAAGTCCTGAAGAACAGTCCGAGGAATGGCAGTATTAAGCTTTCTTCACCGTATAGCCCTGTGGTTTATTTATTCTATAAGCTGTGCACACTGTAGTATCCCACCAGTGAGGTTCATCTGAGGTGTGACTGCTAAGTGGAAACCTTTACCGTGAGCTTGTGTCCAGTGTTTCCCGTAAACTGTATTCACTAACAAGCCTATTCTCCTCTGCACACACTGAAGGCTGGAACCCTGACGCAAGATATTCGGAGCGTTTTCTGCAGGACGCTAAACTACTCCACTGGAATGGAAGACACAAGCCCTGGGACTTTCCTAGTGTTCACAACGACTTATGGGAGAGCTGGTTTGTTCCTGACCCTGCAGGGATCTTTAAACTCCACCACAACAGATGACACACCTCGACACTTCAAGTATTCCCTGGACAAAAATGGAATCACCCTTTGCATCCTCCCCTAGCCCTGTTCTTTAGGAGCGGCACCTCGGACACATAGATCTACAATGGAAGAAGCAAAAACTGTGTTATATGTTCAACCATGGACCAAAGGCAGACCTAACTTCTTGAAGTTCAAGTGGTAATTATGACTGGCCCTTCACCCCCTTCCCCTCTCTTCTTGGTGTTTTGAGACAGGGTCTCACTGTGTACCCCAGGCTGGTCTGGACTTGAATGACAATTACATCAGAAAACTTTAAAAGTCCCTAATTTTTCATTTAGGTATTTTTGTAGCTGTTCTTATTGGTTCTGATTTTGCATAAGATAGGATCTCTCTATATAGCCCTGGCTGGCTTAGAACTCACTTATCGACCTCCTAAGTACTGGAATTAAATGCATGTGCCACCATGCCTGGCTGTAGGTTTTTTGTTTTTTTCTTAAATTTTTTGACAGGTTGCCAGTTTTGTCCCTTTTTTTTTTTTTTGAGACAGGGTTTCTCTGTGTAGCTTTGCGCCTTTCCTGGAACTTACTTGGTAGCCCAGGCTGGCCTCGAACTCAGAGATCCGCCTGCCTCTGCCTCCCGAGTGCTGGGATTAAAGGCGTGCGCCACCACCGCCCGGCTCAGTTTTGTCCTTTATAAAAATTTAAAACTAAAAAAAAATAAATATCGCTTGGTGGTGTTGCATGCCTTTGATCCCAGCTTGGGAGGCGGAGGCAGAGGCAGGTGGATCTTTGTTGAGTTAGAGGCCAGGCTGGGCTACAGAATGAGTTCCAGGACAGCCAGGGCTACACAGAGAAACTCTGTCTCAAAAAACAAACAAAACACACACACAAACACACACACACACACACACACACACACACACACACACACACACACGGTAACTCTACAAATAAAATATTCAAGCTTTTATGATTTTCCTCATGTATTACTCTACAAGTTAAATATAATAGAAAGTAAACTGTCTTCAGGTTTAAAGCAAAGAACACCATTAAGTCTTTCTACAGAAAAGCCTGTTCCTTAAGCATAGCCATTCTTAATGTTTATTGTAAAAACCATCCAGACTTTCATATGAATTTAAAATCTCAGTATTATAATGGAGAAAACCCCATCCTGTCATGTGCAGGATACATCAACATTTACAACTCATTTGCCATGTTCAATGAAAAATGCTGGGCTGTTTCAGAAGACTCTCACACCCATTCTCCAGAGTGACATAATTTAAAGGTATTTCTCTACTCAAGGAAATCTATGGGAAAGCTACAACAGTTATATACCAAAGCAATACCTAGTTACATGCTTTACATAGTCCCATGAAAAAAATAATTCAACTGGTCCTAATCCCTGATGCAAGGCACTTCAAAGCACCCGCACAAAATGTCCATGTAAACAGCAGTGCAGTACACCTTTTAAATAACATGACTCTACACGGCTCGACTAGACGTAAGGAAAATAAAATCCATCATTGCCACAGCTAAAAGGCATGTTAAGATTCACAAGAAACTGCTTCTCTGCAGACTACTTAACCTCTGTGGAATACAAACACCGCACAGACATTTCATACTGCAAAACCAGCATGCTCCTTGGGTATGCATCAAGTCAGAATATTCATGAGTGATCAGGACTGAATGTACTAGGTATTTCTGAATACCCGGTTTTAATATCCACCAGCCCCAATGGGCTGGACTATATGTAGCACCATGGAAAATGCGTTAGAAACCTTTACAAAGGTACAAATTCCAGCCAACCTTTTCATGAGGTTCACTTGGTCCACAGTAACAAACAGTAGTGACAATCATTTTTAAATTATTGACTCATTAGTTTTAACTAGCAAGAAAAATTCTACATTATCTTAGTACATCCCATGTACACACAGCACCAGTTTAAACAGAATTATCAAACACCTCCAGCATCCTGTTGCTCTCCCTGAAAGTTCATTTCTTACCACTTTCCAGTCAAGGATAAAATTAGAACAGTGATAAACACTGACGGGGAAATTCAGTAAAACACACAATTGGCAAACGTAAAAGGTCTACGGCATTCTCAGGAACCTACCAGCTCAGCAGAGCAGTTTCTGTCTCTGAGAGGACCAGCACACAGGAGCAGGAGGCCGAAGGCAGGGCTTAGGCCCATCAGGTCAGACCACACTCTGATTCTATTACTAAGCAACTGCCATATACACCATCTGGAGAGTGTGACTAGGAAGTTCTGAGTTTACCCCCAGCTTCCAAAACTAACCAGACTCCACTGAGGGTTGGTTAGCTTCTTACATGGAAATCGGCACATCTGCCTTTACCAGTTTGATTCTTTCTAGCATGCCCCTCTGAGGCATTAAAAGGGATAATGGCATATATAGGTATGCACAGTCAAGAATCAACTATAAATAGTCAGACTGTTGTGTTTTAAAATTACATCAAAGTAACTCCCCAAAGAAAACCAGTTTCTTCATAAATGAAATATAGTATATAAAAAGCTGGGGTGATGGGTAATTCAAATACAAAACTCAGGTAGAAAACACCCTATTTTTTCCCTTCCAGACTACATAGGTTCATACAGTTGACCCTACCATGTAACTGCTCCATATATAATTACACCACTAGCGTAAAGTACTATGCATACTAACTCTTCAGTTAGGAAACTGAGGTTCGAGGCCCTGCCAACTGCATTAAAACTGCAGCATTGAGGCAGAGCGGAGAAGCACCATCATTAAGCATGGCTTCCTTCTTCCTGTTCGTGGGTCCCACAATTGTTAAAAGACGGGATCTGGTCTGTAAATGACTGTGCCATCCACTGCCCATTTGGAAGGTCACCAGGGGCCGCTTCTCTTCTCGGCTCCGCACCGTCAGCTGCTAGGAAGGGAAAGAATCTTAGTTCATTGTCAAGTTTCAACTGATCTTATCGGGAGATCTTTAAAGTGCATTAAAAAATTATTAAGATACTGAGCGAGTTTTTAAAAACAGTGTTAAGTTTCTACTAGCTTTTCAAATCGAGGACTGAGAAATCATCATTTGTTATTCAGGGAGGGAGATGTTAGTGGGTTGTTTAGAAGCCATGAATTAAGAAAATGATGTGAAAATCTTTAGTCCCTTAACTACATTTTTAGATTAGTATCCCTAAATCTCCAACAATTACTTTCTTTTTCTATTACATGCCCATTGCCTCCCAATCCCCTGAAAGGAACAAATCTGGATGGGAACATACTTAGCCCATTTGAAGGAAAGCTGTGAGGTTCACTATTACATGGGTTTTCACCATAAGCACTGCCATACGCTGCTTCGTAGCCAGGATCATACTTTTCTTCCTTAACAGCCATCTTCTTTGCATCCTCTGTGGGGAAGGTAAAGATGACTGAAATTGATGTTGTAAAAGTTTTCTATAAATTCAGCTGAGTTACATAATTTGCTGCAGTTTTTTTTTAAGATTTGTTATTTTTATTTATGTGTGTGTGTGTGTGTGTGTGTGTGTGTGAGAGAGAGAGAGAGAGAGAGAGAGAGAGAGAGAGAGAGAGAGAGAGAGATGCATGCAGGTGTGCAGGTGACCAAGGAGGCTAGAGGGCAACGGATCCCCCGGAACTGGAATTACAGGTGACCGTGAACCGCCTGAGGTGGGTTCTGGGAACCGAACCTGGTCTCTGCATGATCAACAAATGTTTTTACGCACTGAGCAATCTCCCCAGCCCCATTTGCTGTTGTTCTTACAATTCTTTGGAGCATATACTAAGTTAGCTTGTAAGAACTGGAAAATCCACCACACTCAGTTTTAGGCAGGGAGGCGGTCCTTAGACCCAAAACAGGGAAACCGTGGTACAAGGAGACCCAAACAATCCGTTACCAGAGCATCTGGCTCCAATAAAATGTCCCTTCTTCCTGCTAGAAATCCACACCTCCCTTCTGTTGCAGACACACAGGTCATTGATGAGGGAATGGAATGGTAGCAAACCTTGTGCGAGCTGCAGGTCGAACGTGTACTGCACCTCCTGGACGTCTGTGTTCCGCTCAATGCCCTTCAGCTGATCTCGTAAATCCTTCAGCTTAATGTAGTAGTGAACTTTGTCCTGGGCTCGGGGGAACTGAGCACATCTGGCACTGGAAGACGGCATGACGTAGCAGAGCTGGGATCAACAAGTTTTAGAGGTTCAGAGATCTTAACATTTGATTGAAATTACTCACACTGTGGTCAGAAAAACTTACCTTTATTTGGCATAATAACTTGAAACTTAAATTAAGAGATGGCTCCCCGCAGTGTTCCTCTATCAATCAAGTCTTTTCTTTCCATAGTAAATAAACACTTCACGATTCAAGAGGAACAGAAGGGTGCAGCATTTCTGTTGACGTTTACCCTCCCAGCTCTCTGTCCACTCAGCTTCCTTTGCTGAGACAATCCCTCTCAGGAGTCCCCGAGGTGTCCGTGGCCAATCCAAGGCATCTAGGGTATCAACTACCCCACATCCCTTTTCCTAACACACAAACACAATGTGCTCTACTTCCCCACACCCCGCTCTTCTCTTCACCCAACAGTGTATCGCAGAGATGTTCTGACCATTTAGCAAGGAAAAAAAAAAAAAAAAAAAGCCTTTTAAACGAAGTTATTCAGGCCTTTTATAAGTTATTAACCCGAGCCAATTGTAGATTTAGGTTGTCATGAGTTCTTTTATCAACTATTGGAAAAAGCTTTATACAGCATTACTTTGGAGATTTCCCAAGAAGTTGGATAAAATACCAGAAGTAGCTGGGCGGCGCACACCTTTAATCCCAGCACTCGGGAGGCAGAGCCAGGTGGATCTCTGTGAGTTTGAGGCCAGTCTGGGCTACAGAGCAAGATCCAGGACAGGCACCAAAACTACAGAGAAATTCTGTCTCAAAAAACAAACAAACAAACAAACAAATACCAGAAGTAGAAAGCTACAGGGAAAGACACATTTATCATTTTGGTTGGTGACAAATTGTCCTTCAAAGGGCAGAAGTTGCTTCTGTCCTCTCTACACACAAGTGAGGTGATGGACTACTATATCTATGGTGATTTTTAAAGTTGGTTTCTTTATCATATATTATTTTGCTTTGACTATAGCATATTTAGAGAAATTCCTAATTGATACAGACATGCAGGTGAGTATGTTAGCATGTTTTATAACAGCACATTTTCAAGATATTCTTTAATTAAAATGACCCAGAGTAGACTGTCTGGGTATAGCGGTGCACACCTTTAATCCTAGCACTCAGGAGGCAGAGACAAGTGGATCTGTGTAAGTTTGAGCTTAGTCTGCATAGTGAGATCCCTACCCACCCACCCACCCACAAACACACAAAGTAAAAGAAAGTAAACTGTTTTTTCTTTGAGCTAAATCACTAGCAACATGAGTGGCTTCTTAGTTTATGGTCAAGAGTACAGTGTCTAAGATAAACGCAGGGCCAAGAGGACCGTCCCGTTGCCACGGTTACTTCTCGGCTATCAACTGACCCAGATCTACAATCACCTGTGAAGAGGAACTTCACCTGAAAAATTACCCAGATCAAACTAGCCTGGGCCTTGCCTGTAAGCGCTTTCTCATTTTGGGGTGCGGGGTGGTGGTGGGGGGCATGTGGTGTGTGTACAAGTGGAGGTCAGAGGACAACCTGTGGGAGTCTGTTCTCTCCTTCCACAGTATGTTGTCTGGGGACTGAACTCAGGTTGTCAGGCTTGGCAGCAAATGTCGTAACCCAGTCAATAACCAACCTGCCAGCCCCAGGAGGCGTTTTCTTAAATGCTAATATTTGGGAGAGCCCCGCCCACTAAGAGGAGCGCCATCCCTCCGGAGCCTGTTTTGTTTGTTTTAAGATGTAGTTTATGTGCGCGGGTGTTTTGCCGGCACGTCTGTCTGTGTGAGGGTGCCAGATCCCCCAGAACTGGAGGTACAGACAGTTGTGAGCTGCCATGTGGGTGCTGGGAATTGAACCCGGGTCCTCTGGGACAGCAGCCAGTGCTCTTAACCACGGAGCCATCTCTCCGGCCCCAGCGCCTGGGCTGCATAAGAAAGCAGGCTGAGCGAGCCAGAGGGGGCCAGAGAGCAGAGTGTGTCCAGTCTGCTTCCACTTCTGCTTCCCTCGACGGCGACGGCGGTGTGTGATTTGTAAGTGGAAACAGATCTCTTCTTCCCAAGCTGCCTTTCGTCATGGTGTTTATCACAGCGAGAGGACAAACTAGGATTGCTCACCAATCAAGTGTATATAGGAAAGCAGAGAGGGAGAGAGTTGGGGCTCTTTTTTTTTTTTTTTTTTTTTTTTGAGACAGGGTTTCTATGTGTGGCCCTGACTGTCCTGGATCTCACTCTGTAGACCAGGCTGGCCTCGAACTCACAGAGATCCGCCTGCCTCTGCGTCAGTGTGCACCATGTGGTTTTTAGAAAGCTGTGTACAGGGTAGGCCTGGTGGCACAGGTTTCTAATCCCGTCCTCTACTCAGGAGGCTGAAATCGGAGGATGGCCAGTCCAAGGCCAGCCTGAACTAGAGAGCGATTTGAAGACCACTCTGGGCAACCTAGTGAGACTCTGTCTCAAAACAAAAAGTAAAAAGAAGGCTGCGTGCGGACATAGCTCAGTAGTAGATCACTCGCCTAGCATGTGAGAAACCCAAGGTTCAATCCCGATTACCCTGCCCCTTCAACTGAACAATAAAAGACAGCTGTATAGAAAACCATGTGTAAGCGGGCCAGGGCATAGCTGAGTGGCCATAATTGCCTGACGTGCATAGAGACCTAGGTTTGATCCCCAGCCAACAAGACAACCGAAAACCTGTATACTTAGGTACTAAAAAAAGAACAGTAAACAAAACTGAAACCAAATGTCTGCAGATACGCTGCGGAAATTAGTTTGAAATCACTATACGGGGCTGGAGAGATGGCTCAGTGGTTAAGAGCACTGGCTGCTCTTAGAGAAGGCTCAGGGTTCAATTCTCAGCACCCACATGGTGGCTCACAAATGTCTCCATCTCCAGTCCTAGGAAATCTGGTGCCCTCTTCTGGCCTCCATTGGCATTGCACACATGTGGTACACAGACATATGCCAGCCAAACACCCATACACATAAAAATAGATAACTAAATGAAATGTTAAAAAGAGAGAAAACCACAGGCTGTCTCGTATCTTTGGTAGTGTGGCAGTACCAAACAGAAGGTTGGCTGGGTGTCTGTCTACCATGTATGGCTCGAAAATTAAGCTGGGATTAAATATATAAATAAAGTAGTGAATTTTACCAATGAAGACTGTGTTTATATGTCCGTCTGAATTTTTAAGTAACTGCCATTGATGATACTCTGAATGTAGTGTGAGCCAGTTTCTCTGATATTTAGCTAACTTTTAAAATAAAACTCTAATTGCGTCTGAAAGTGTAAGCTGATAATGATTTACTACAACAGATGGCTCTTTTCATGGCAAAAATGCCAATGTCTGAGACAAATGAAAAGGCCAGCTAGCTGGAAGTCCCTGCGGAGCTGGTTTACAGATGTACTTAGAGGACTTACAGTTTCTGTGTCGGGGATCTTGTGGGGCTGAAGGCCAAATTCCAAGTTCTTAACCTTCACTCCAAACACCTCTTTACTGAAAATTTCATAAATACCTAAAATAGAAAACCACACACATGTTTAACGCTGCCCTTGACATCAGCAGAGAGAAGATAAAGATGCAGATATAAAGATAAAAATCTTACATTTTCCATTAAACACGGCTATACGTGGCTGGTATTTCTGCAGTTTCTGCACCAGGATTCGCCCTCCTTCCCGGAACTCCTTACTGAAATTGAGTGAAGAAGCAGTGAGGAACATAAACAGCAGTGTTTGCTCAATAAACATCACACACACACACACACACACACACACACACACACACACACACACACAGTGCTCCTAAGTAACACGAGAGCCCCGCCACCAGATGCTCTATAGCTACCTAGACAGATCCTTGCTGCCCGGCGTCGTCCTCTCCACCATGTTGGTGAATCCGATGCCATACTTCCCGGGCAAGGTGTGGTCGTCCATGTGATTCAGCTGAACCTCACTCAGCCCTGACATGAACAGACACTTCCCTGTGAAAAGAAGACGCTGTCACTTCCACAGAAAGTGGAAAGCTTTTGCCAGAAAACTGATGGAATAGTCTACATCCTGTTCTTAAAACTGAAGGGAGATAAAGGACTTTAAGTCTATTAAAAATCAGTACCTAGGCCTAATACCATATTGAGCAATGACAGCAGGCTGGATACCATGCTAATCTCTATGATTTCAATAACCGTCATTTTCCTACAACAAACTATTATCTTCTTTGCACCACAGCTTCGAACCGTGTTCTCACCCAGTTATTGGTAATGTCACCATCCACCTTTGGACTATCCGACAGACTAAACTAAAATACCTTGAGAGTGGAGAAAACTAAGACACACTTTCTCAGAATTAAAAAAGGGGGGGGGCGGGGGACACTATGGTGTGGGTTCAAAAGTACATTAGCACCTAGCCTAAACATCTGGAAGCTTACTCTCAGATAAGCAGTATTATGTGAGGACACGGGCTGCTCTAGTAGGCAGTGGTAAAGGGTCTGTCCGTATGAACAACTTCATATGGAGACCAACACAGTAGTAGTACCTGTTTTTAAAGCTCACTGTCAAAGAACGAGCCTTTGCTATTTTCTTCTAAAGGAACTGTCTTTAGAGAATGTCTCATACCAAAGCATTTTATATATAAGTGATATCTAAAAATCAATTAATTTCTTTTAAGAAACTTCTTTTAATGTGTATGGGTGTGTATAGTTACGGTTTCTATTGCTGTGATAAAGACCATGACCAAATGCAATTTGTGGAGGAATGCGTTTATTTCAACTTCCGTCTCTCAGGTCACACTCCATCACTGAGGGAAGTCAGAGCAGGAACCTGGAGGCAGGAAGTGACGCAGAGGCCACGGAGGATGCTCCTTACTGGCTTGCTCAGCCTGCTTTCTTACACAACTCAGGGCCACCTGCCCGGGGTGGGATCACCTACAATGAGCTGGACCTGGACCCTCCCAATCAGGAAAATGCCCCACAGCCCAGTCTGGTGGTGGCATTTCTCAACTCTTACCAAATTGCTCTGAGTTTGTGTCACACTGACCAAGAAAGAAAAAGAAAAACAACCGTAACAGGGTGTTTTGCCAAAACAGGGCACCATGTGGGTGCTGGGACTCTAACCCGGGTGCTCTGGAAGAACAGCCAATGCTCTTAACCGCTGAGCCACCTCTCCAGCTCCACAATCAATACTTCTCATCTCTCCAAGGAAATAACACTTACAAAAATCTAGGAACACCAATACTTTTGTCCACAACCGTGGTTCTCGACCTTCCTAACAGTTCCTCATGCTGTAGTGACCCCCAACCATAAAACTACTTTCACGGCTACTTCATAGTGGTAATTTTGGCACTGTTATGAATTGTGATGTAAATATTTTTGGAGATAGAAGTTTGCCAAAGGGGTCACAACCTATAGGTCTACACTGTCATAGCAAAGTACTATTGTTACTGTATCTGTGGGATACACACACACACACACACACACACACACACACACACACACACACACACACCCTTCTTTTAAAAACAAAACAAAACAAAACAAAAAAACAAGGCCAGGCATAGTAGTGCAGGCCTTTTATCCCAGCACTCGGGAGGCAGACCAGGAGGATCTCCGTGAGTTCAAGGCCAGCTGTCTGTATAGTAGTTCCTGAACAGCCAGGATTGCGTAAAGAGACTATCTCAATTAAAAAAAAAAAAAAGTAATAACAATAATAAATAAGTATCTAAAACCTTGGAAACATTTTGAGCAAAGAGAGGGGAGGGAGGCCAGTCAGGTGTAGAATACATGCTTAGCATGCTCAAAGTCCTGGTTTGATCCCCAGCTCCACAGAAAGCATCACAAAGTGCTGTTCCCTGCCCTTCTGCTCCCTAGCATACAAAACCGTGAACAATGGCACACCATGTCAGACCCCTGACCTTCCTGTACAGACTCAGAGAAACATGCAATCTGCATACATTTTATTTGTATCATTCTCATGACTGTAAGACTAATGAATCCTAAAGAAAGAGCTCATTCTAAAGTGCCTTTTCAGAAGTAGACACTTACAGAAATGGTTTCCAGGTCCAGGGTAGTGATGCCCTTTGTAAGCAGCCATTAGTCCTGGGTTAATGCCGATCTAGAAAACAGAACAATTAACTAGCTTTAGCTTTAACTCAGACAAACATCACATTTTATTTCATATGCAAAATCCAGGTGAAAGGCAGGCTGTTCTGTTACCGCCACACCCCCTACAGTATGCAGTATACTAAATTATTTTCTGTTTTTCCTTAAAAAAAAAAAATCTCCATTTAAAAACAAAACAAAAACAAAAACAAACGAGCGGAGGCTGTCTGTGACTCTTTTGCCTACTTGTGGACCTTTCCCCTCCCACTGTGCTGCCTCATCCAGCCTAGATGTGATGGTATGTGCCGGGTCTTATTGTAGCTGGCTGATGTCTCCCAGGAGGCCTGTTCTTTTCTGAGGGGAGGTGGAGATGGGGGTGCATCTGGGGGAAGAGGAGGGGGAGAGACTTGGGGGGAGGGGAGGGAGAGGAAACTGTGACCTGGATATAATATGTAAGAGAATAAAAAAAAAAGGAAAAAAAAGAAAGCCAAGCTGTGGGGTAGTACATGCCTTTAGGGAGGCAGAGGCAGGTGGATGGATCTCTGAGTTCGAGGCTAGCCTGGTCTATAGAGAGAGTTGCAGGACAGCCAGGACTACACAGAGAAACCCTGTCTTGAAAAACAGACAAAAATAAAAGGTAGACTATTTGATAAGAAAAAAAGAGGAGGAAGGAAGGACAAGAGGTTCACTGGGTGGTGAACACAAAGTGCATCATGTACATGTATGAAACAATGAAGCCTGGTATGTTGTGCAATTACATGCTAAAAAATCAAAGAAGTCAGGCTTAAGCCTTCGGGCTTTTATACAGGGGTGGCAGATAAAATGGAATTGATCATAACTGTTGCAGCATAAACTCCTTTCTAAAATCTGCTGCTCTTTTCAAAAAACCAACTGGACCCCCAATGAGGCTGGCTGCCTGCAGTCAGGAAAGATGCAGGTCGTCCAGCAGCCAGTCCGAGCCATGTCCTGCCAGCATCCCAGGAAGTAACTTTCTCTCCAGAACGCCTACACAGCTGTCCACCGGTGTTCACTAGGCTCTAGTGTTTCTTACATTATAAACAGAAGCTCAGATTTAGTATTGGCTGGCTGGATGTGGTGGCACAGGCGTATAATAGAGGCACCAGGATTGCTACAAGTTTGAGGCCTGCCAGGGCTACACGGTGAGTGTATTTCAAAATACCAAAAAGCAAAAACAATCCAGTACCATCATTTACTGAGTGCTACCAACTATCCCGCAATCTAAGTGGTTCACACGGGTTATTTCATTCAAGGGAGGCAGTCACACGTTTTATCAATGAAATACTGTAAAGATGAAGGCCCGCCCAGGGCCTTCCCTTGTTGGAAGGTTTGAACCCAGGCAGTCCCAACGTCAGACTCACCTCTTATTCACCCCCACGTAACTCAACCTCAGGAAGGCAACACCACTCACCCCCAGAAGAGTCTCAGAAACCCTCTTTTCAGAAGATTGCTATTGGTAAGGACCACTCTAAGATAATCCTCTAGTGACATTCACTGTCTGCCAAGGACAAAAATGCTTACGATCACAATGTCCAGATTGAAGGTCAAAATGTCAGGGAGAGTCTTGGTCAGAAGCTCTGCTTCAGAAACGCCGTTGAAACGGTCCACTTTTCTTTTCACTTTAAAGGTGTCCGTGATTTTTTCTTGCTTCTCTTTTGATTTTGCAGACTTGCCAGATTTTTTTGACTCAGCAGGTTTTTTGGGTTCCACGGGGTCCTTGGGTTCTGAGGCTCTGGTTTTCCTTTTCCTTCTTTTTGGGGCCTCTGAAACACAGTGATTTCCAGAATCTTTAATTTAGAAACTGCAGGAAATTCCACAGCAGTCGCCCTAGGAACACCCATGCTATCGGATTCCAGTTCCGGCCTTGTATTTCCCAACACTGGGCGGCAGTGTGTTCCCTCCTTTTCCCTCCATCTAGGCACACGTGACAGTCACAGGATGATTTCCTGTACAATCTCACTTGGCTTGCTGGTTTCTCCAGGGATCTATGAACCACTTTTTAGGAATTCAATCAGTACATGAATAATTAAGTAAACAAATTTCTGAACAAGGCCAGACAAGGTGGTGCACATCTTTAATACCAGCATTCAAGAAGCAGAAGCAGGCAAAGAACTTCTATGAATTCAAGGTCAGCCTGGTCTACAGTGAGACCCTGTCCTCAAAGGGAGAGGTTTTAACTGACTTTAAGGCTGAACAATGTGTGTTGAGGGCAAATCTGGCCATTAGAGTGTGTAACGCCACCCGTCATTTCTGCCTGACAGTCCTGACGGTCAAGCGTCTCTTGACAATGCTGATGTCTCCTGAGGCTGAGAAACACAGATTTACGGTTATTCAACAGGAACCCTTGGTTCCCTCAGCCTGCATTCTCTGGATGCTTTCCTGTTTTCTCAGGCTTCTGTCCGTCCCACCAAGCCTGGAAGGCTGCTTCAGCCACTCCCTACCAGGGCTCTACCACCACAGACGAGCAGCTGGGGAAGCCAGCTCCCTGTCGGCAAACAGAATCGAGGCAGGAGGCAGCTCGGGCTGATAAATTAGGTGCAGCCCTGGAACTATATATCAGCTATGAGCACATTCCTAATATAAATACTGCTGCTGCTGCCCACCTCCACTCTTCAATCTTCCGCTTCCAATTCTTTATCTCAGTGTGCGGCACTTCCTGCAACCAACTGCAGGTCAGAAATCTAAGAATGCTTTGGATAATGCTTTGTCCACCAGAGGTTCCTGTGTTTGGAGGCTTCGTCCCACGGTAGCTGTGGAACCGTTAAGAGGTGGAGCCACGCAAGGGTCCTTGGGTTAACTGGGGGAATACCTGCCTGTCACCGTGACTTTCTGTCTGGGGATGGGATTCTCTCTCACATTAACTTCTGCCACTGTGGTGCCAACTGCCAGGAGGTCTTCCCTGGAGCTGAGCAAATGCTGGTGCTATGCCCTGAACCTTCAGAACAGTGCACACCCCCATCTCGGAGCTGGAGAGCTGGCCTAGTGGTTAAGAGTGGCCGCTCTTGCAGAGGACCTGGCACTCACATGGCAGCTCACAGCCATCTCTAACTCCAGTTCCAAGGGATCCCACACCCTCTTCCAGCCTCCGGAGGTACCCGACATGTAAGCAGTGTACAGACAATGCATGGAAAACACCCATACACATAGAACATTAAACAATCAAAACCACACTTTTTAAAAATGTCACTGGGGCAGGGATATAGCTCAGTGGTTAAGAGCACATCGGTTGTTCTTCCAGAGGACCCAGGTTCAATTCCCAGCACCCACACGGCAGCTCACACCAGTCTGTAACTCCAGTTCCAGGGATCTGATGCCCTCTTCTGGCTTCTGTGGGTACCGGGTACACATGTGCATAGACATACACACAGGCAATACACACATAAACATAAACATAGTAATAACAATAAAAGGGGCATCAGGATCATGATGGGGAAACCTACAGAGACAACCAGATCAAACTAGTGGGAACTCATGAACTTTAGACCAACAGCTGCGGAGCCTCCACAGTACTGGACTGGACCCTCTGCATAAGCGAGACAGTTGTGTAGTTTGGTCTGCTTAAGGGGCTCCTGGCAGTGGGATCAGGATCCATCCCTGGTGCGTGAGCTGGATTTTTTGAGCCCTCTCCCTATGGTGGGACACCTTGTACAGCCTTGATTTGGAGGAGGGGCTTGGACCTGCCTCTGCTGACGCCCCGTGGGAGGTCTTACCTTGTTGGAGGAGGGAATAGGGGTGGGTTGGGGGGGGGGGAGACAGGGGGGCAGGATGAGGGAAGAGAGAGGGATCTGTAGTTGGCATACAAGAAAAAAAACCACAATAAAAATGTCATCCAGCCTCAAGGATGTCATTGTAATCATGTAATGGACTACGAGAGGTACTTACTTGCTGGTTCCTCCTCCTCCTCCCTCATCGTCCTCATGAAATACATGAACTACAGCCAAGTAATTCCACCTCGAGTATTGCCCAGCTCTCCCATGCTCTCCAGTATTCTCCGTCTCCTCCCCAGCTTACAGAAAGTCTACTCCACTCCCCGCCTTCACGCCTGTCTTGCTTTAATGTATCCTCCAGACCCACTTTCAAATGCCATTTAAGTCACTTCTTTGCTCCCAATCTCTCGACGGCTCTCTATTGCTTTGGGAGTAGAATGTGTACTCCTCGGGGTCAACCCGCCCTGACTGCCTTGTCTGGCCCCATTATCTACCATTTCCTTCCATGCTCCAGAAGCCACACAATCCCTCAGGTTTTCGGCTGCCATGCCTCAACCCTGTGCCCTCAGCTGGCCTCTTCCCTCCTCTGTTGTCCACGGGCTGTCATTCTACCCCGACATCAGAGCTCTTGTGTTAGTAGTCTGCTGCCGCTGAGCCCTTGGACCAAGTCAAATGCTAGTGCTAAGGTCTCAGGTCGCCATCTTGTCGTCCCCCCCACCCCTCCCCCCCACCCCAGAGCACTCAGTGTGCAGATGTGGAACTTTACTAACCGCTTTACCAGCGGAGGAGGCGTTCAGGGACGGGCCCACGGTTTTAAGCAGCGTGGTAAGAACTACCTGGTGCAGGCTCCTCCTGGGCAGGAGCTTCGGCCGGCATCTGCTCTTCAGTCATGACTGCCATGTTAGGGGCTTCAGCCATCATTGGTTGAAATGGAAAGGAATAGAAAGCTTGGACTTGCTCCAGGGAATAGCTGAAAGAACAATTAGGTAGAAGCTGTGAGTTTAAATGATCAGGTGTACAAGTCTTCAGAATCCAACCATTTTATAGCCAGATGGATCGTAGTCATTGTAACAGGAGAGAAGGACAGCCTACTCTTCAGTGCACATTCTTCCCTGACCTTTACCAAGTACTCACTACACAAACGTTAACTCCTACAGAGTATAGTGGCCCAATGTGCCACCAATGAAACCTGCCATTCCTCTCAAGGTGCCTACACTGTCCCTGAAACAAGATCATAGGATAGTCTATCTAGTAGATAGTCTTGAAGGGCTATCAATCCATATGAATTAAAAATATTCACAAATACAATTTATAGCCCCACAAACACTACTTGCCATCTTACACAAGGATTTCCCCATCCTAACAATATAACTTAGGTTTTCTTTTGGGTTGTGTGTGTGTTTTGTTTGTTTGTTTTCGAGACAGGGGCTGGAGAGACATGACGGAGCACTCACTGCTCTCTTGAGGATCCAGGCTCATCCCCAGCACCCACCTCAGGCAGCTCTCAATCTCCTGTAAGTCTAGTTCCGGGGACTGGACACCCTCTTCCAGAATTCCATACCCACTTGCACAGAGATGGTGCACACATTTTCATCCACCCACAAACACACGTAAAAAAGCAAAGGTCAAATGAGCCAATTCTGTAATTAGTCTTATCTCTGTAAAATGCCAAGTTAAAAGGTAACTTTTAAGTGCCATGCAGTGGCGGCACACACCTTTAATCCCAACACTCGGCAGCAAGGCAGGCAGATCTCTTGAGTATCAGGCCAACCTGGTCTACAGAGTTCCAGGATAGCCAGGGCTACATAGAAAAACCCTGTCTCAAACCACCCCCCTCCGCCCCACCCCATAAAAGGTAACAGTAGATTTCCCACACTGCCTGGCTGAGAGCTCTGCTCCCTTAAATCTTTGTTTAGTCCCCTGGGAACACCTTCCCCAGCTCAGCCCATGTGAGAGCACCATGCCCCGAGAACACCTGATGAAAGTGAGGAGAAATACTCTGGATGTTGACTATTGCTTCTCTGTCCCTGCTTGGAACCCTGAGCTATCACACGAGGCCTGGAAGGGGGCTCTTGAGCAGTACTGTATAGACTCCCCCGGTTCTGTTCAATCTGGAAATCAACTTCAGTTCCTCAGCACGGGTCACAAAGGGCACACAAGGTAACAGACTACCCGTGAGAACACAGCTAGAGTGTTGCATGCTAAAGACCACAGGGACCCAATCCCAGTGAACAGGCACTTGGTCTTCAAGGAGGGATGCAGGAGAGGAGGGTCGGCACCAGTGAGGAAAAATAGGAACAGGTACACAGAGCCTGGAGGTGGTGGTACAGCCTTTAACCCCAGCACTTGGGAGGCAGAGGCAGGCGGATCTCTGTGAGTTCGAGGCTACACAGTAAAAAAACCAAAAACCCAAAGCACACGCATGTGTGTGTGCATACACACATACACTCCCCCACACAATAATTTTAAAGGTCAATTTTATGTGTAAAAGTATTGTCTGCATATATGTATGACGTGTGCGTACAGTGCCTGTGGGGGGCAGAAGAGGGTGTCAGAGCCGCTGGAATTGAAGTTATGGAGCGTTGTGAGCCACCGTATGGGTGCTGCGCATCAAATCCAGGTCCTGTACTGTTAAACTCTCTCTCCATCCTCAAACTCTTATTTCTTTAAAATACTGTTCTCAAATTATATAACAACTCAATAAACTATTGTCATAAACGTGAGAAAATACTATGCAGCTACTAAAAGCTAATTGGCATTATGTAAAACTACAGAAAAAAAGGTAAACATTTAAAATATTTCTGTGTGGGCTTTTTGTTGTTTCAGACTAGGTCTCGTGTAGTCCCAGCTGGCCTCAATTCTACATAGCTCAAGGTGAACTTGAACTCCTGATCCTCCTGCCTCTATTTACCAAGTATTGGGATTGTAGGCATGTGCGATCGTGCCTGGCCATGAGAATTAAATGTGGCATCATGTGACTAGCTTCCTAAGACCCCAAACGAAAGAAAGGTGGAATATAACATTGTTTACGTGGGAATATGTGGAGGCAGCGGTCAGTATCAGGTATCGCCTTCGAGGACTTTCTAGCTTAGTTTTTGAGACAGGGTCTCACTGAACTTGAGGCATCCAGACCAGCCAGACCAACCTACCAGCAAACCACAGATCACCGCTTCCTCCCCTGTGGAAGGAAAACAGGCACACACCCGGATTTTCACACAGGCACCGCACAAACACCTTACCAAGTGAACCATCCCCCCAGTCCCATAACAGTCTTTTGTTGCTGTTGTTTGGTTGGTTTCTTGGTTTTTTGTTTGTTTGTTTGTTGTTTGTTTTCTTTTTCAAGACAGGGTTTCTCTGCGTAGCCCTGGCTGTCCTGGAACTCACTCTGTAGACCAGGCTGCCTCTGCCTATGTAACATTGTTACTTGGCAGAAGAAAGCAGTTCATGTACAGAGAAACCTTCTGAAACTTGAATGCTAGAAAACCAGAGTTCTGGATAACCCAATGGTCTATTATTGAACGGTAAGGTGGCAAGGGACACAAATTGCTTCAAGTTGCTCGAACTATTTTTTTTTTTTTTTTGAATTTTCGGAAGCTTTTCCTATGCTTGTCTACATGAGTTTATGTGATGTCTGTGGAGGTGAGAAGGGGAGTCAGTGCCCCCGTAACTGGAGTTATAGGAAGTTATGAGCCACCCATGCTCGTGATGGGGGAGAAACTCGTCCTCTGCAAGAGCAGCAAGTGTTCCTAACTGCTCAGTCATCTTTCTAACTCCCTGCTCAAAAGATTTAAGAAATATCTTTGTCACACACACACACACACACACACACACACACACACAAACACACACACACACTGGCTACTCCCTGGGATAGAATTCCGTAGTACTCCTGTTACGTCTCCAGGAGAGGGGCAGCTACAGGGAAAACCGAGTTATCATCCCTACTGTCCCCTTCCCCCTCCCTCACTACGCTAATGAAGAATTAGATTTAGCAGCCTCTACACTACGCAGGGCTCAATCTGTTGAGATCTGAACAGACCCTGTATTGTTCCTTTCCTGGTCGATGTGGCCAATACCTGGAAAAAGGCACCTTAATGGAAGAAGAGCTTCTTCCTATCCCAGCTCAGAAGAACTCAGTCCACCAGGCTGGGGAAGGCGTGGCAGCCAGAGCCACTTGGTCCATGGTGCTGATCAGGAAGCATAAAGGGGAATGTCAGCACTTAGCAGGCTCTTTCCTTTTCCCCAATCTGGGAACCAAGCCCAGAGAAGGATGGACAGAAAAATTAAAGAACACCAGAAGGGAAAGTCTTATTCCAGAGTTTGGCTATGAGTCAGAGTGTCAACACAACAGACAAAAATCACAATTCCCTACAGGGATTGCCTATCTTTCTAAGTACATCACAAGTAAGGATATTAAAAACAAGAACATAAGCTTAATCAGGCCCAGAGTGTTTGTGGCCTTAAGTTTTGACTCCTCTCACATCCTTAGATCACCTTAAGTCATCCTTGACACACCTCATAAAACCACTTACAATTTTACCTACAAGGGAAATTCTATTAGAGGAAAACAAACCAGTGCCATGGTTTGAATGATAACGGCCTGCATGGGCTCGTATACTTGCATGCTTAGTTCCCAGTTGATGAACTGTTTGGGAAGGATCAGGAGGTGTGGCCTTGTTGGAGGAGGTGTGTCACTGGGGGTGGGCTCTGAAGTCTCAAAAGCCCACACCAGGCCCAGGGTCTCTTTCTGCCTGCTGTTTTCAGGTCAGGATACAAAGCTCTTACTTAGCCACTCTTCCAGTGCCGTGGACTAACTCTCTGACACTGTCAGCAAGCCCCCAATTAAATGCTTTCTTTTATGAAAGTTGGTCATGGTGTCCCTTCACAGCAATCGAACAGTAACTAAGACAAATGTATATATCTTGTTTTCATGTAGTCTTTAAACTTAGCTGTAAATTACATCCCTCGAGCAATGCAGTAGAAAGACACAGGATTTTACACAAAGCCACTGAAGACATCTGTGGACTTCCATGTCTCAGGTGTGCACTGTCCTTTTAAACTAAGTACCCCTCTGCCGTGCTTGGGCCAGTGACATGGTTCAGCAGGCAAAGGTACTTGCCACCAAGACTGATAGCCTGAGCCTGGCACCTGGAACCCACAAGGGGAAGGAGAAAATAAACTCCAGAAAATGGTCCTCTGACCTCCATATTGGATGGGGCTGTGAAACTCGGGCATCCCCATATACACACATGCATGAGTGAATGCGTGCACACATACAGTAAAATCTAAAAATAAAACAAGTAAGTGCGTGCTTACAATCCCTTATCACTACCTAACAAGCTTACGAAATCTGCCTTGCTCTTTCTCATCCTGACATTCTTTTGTGCAGTTCAGTCCAAGATCCAGCTTCACTGAGCAGAGGTCTGCAAAGGGAAAGTTCTCTGACAGGACCGCCACATCCGGGGCAGCTCCTCAGGGGAACGTCTCTGGAAACACTCTAAAGACAGATCTGGAAGTGTGTCTTCTAGGTGACTCCAAGTCGAGTTGTGATGAACTATTATAGGCCCCAGACCTTCCATTCTGTGTGAAACTTCATATCTTGATAAAGACGTCCTGGTCTCTTTTCTTCCCCTATCTGCTGGTCTCAACTGCTGCCCACTGCCTCTTCTCACACTGCGGACTTCTCTCCTCGACCCCTCCTCCCGTAGACCCCTCCTCCCCTAGACCCCTTCTCCACCCCCTCCTATTTACTTCCTGTTCCCAGGACTGGTTCCTGTTGCTGTCTGTGGTCTACACACACACACACACACACACACACACACACACACACAGCTGATTAAGAGGTCTATGGAAAGTCACCACATTGTACACCTGTAATCCCAGCACTCAGAAAGCAGAGGCAGGGGGATGAACATAAGTGTGAGGCCTGCCTGGGGCTACAAAGCAAGACTGCCTCAAAGATTTAAAACAATATATATAGTTAAAAACAATTTAGATCTGCTGTGTTTTAAATCTTTATGGATTTCTCTAGAAACAAGGAGGAACTCCTTTACCTTTCAGTTATTTTACACTATTTTAAGGGTCCAGGTTGCCATTTTCTAAATACCTTTAGTCACCTGACTTTAACAAATACATATCACACTGAATGCTCACAAAGCAACAACCTGTGCTAATGGGCACTGCAAAGGGACACCACAAAAGTGCTGACAGAACTTGTGTGCACGTAACTGTGCCTTAGTTACGACAGGCAGTGAGCACAAAGACTTAGGGCCAACCAGAATTTCCAGTTCAAACCAGGCCCGGCAGTAAAGGCCCATCATCCCAGCCATTTGGGAGGCTGGGGCAGAAGGCCCATAACTTTACGGTCCATCTAAGTTTACAGACTAATCCAAGGCAAGCCCAGGTAACACAGCAAGACGTTTCAAAATAAAAAGCAAGATTTTGGTTGGGGGCATGACTCTGTGGTAAAGTGTTTACCTCGCATACTAGAGGCGCTGGACTCAATCCCCAATCACATCCTCCCAAATAATAATAATCCTGGTTCATTTTAACATCACTTCAACAGTATGACATCAAGGTTCCCTCCTCCCCCACTATTTGGTCTTGGTTAGGAGTGTGCCTGTGTGCAAACACACACACACACACACACACACACACACACACACACACACACACACGGAAAGGCACAACCTCTAGACTGCCTTCCTTGCGTGTTGTACACGCACACACCACACAGCCAGAGCATCCACCCGGGGAACCTTCACGGAGCTTCCCCGAGAGGATGCGGAGGACGCCCCCCCCCCCCCCCCCGGTCCGTCCACCGGGCACCCGCTCCATCTTTCCAGTTCCCGGCGATCGAGGCTGCGGCCGCGCACACCGCCTTTGAAAGCTCGCGGGTACCGGGGCCCGAGGACGGGAGCGGACTGGGGGGTGGGGGGTGGGGGTGGAGAGGTGGGGAGGTGGGGTGAGGAGGGAGGGGGAGGAGGACCGCGCGGGCCCCAGCGCGCACGCGCAGGCCGGCCTTTGTGCGGGCCGCGGCCCCCCGGCCGACCCGGGCCGCCAGCGTCCGCGTTACCTGCGCGCGCCCTCCGCGTCCATGGCGGCGCCGCCGACGGGGGCAGGGGCGGCCGCTGCTGCCGGGCCCACGGGCGGCCCCGCTCTGCCGCTCGGCGCGCGGACTCACCGCACGATCGGGGGGCGGCCGGCGGGCGGACGGACGGCGCTGGCCTCGGCCCCTCCCCTCGCCGCTGCATCACCAGGCGCACTTCCGTCCCCCTCCGGGGAGGCTCGCCGTCACGTGACGCGGGCCGTGCCAATGGGGTCCCCCCCACCCGGCCCGCCTCTCGGGGCGCCCCGTCCACCGCCTAGCCTTTCGGGAAACGTGGAGGACCGACCGGGAGGTGGCCCGGGGAAGCGCCCGGCTGACGTCAGCTTTGGTGGGCCCTGCAGTTTCCGGCTAGGCGGCGGCCTTTGGGGGGCGATGCTGTGGGTGGACGGTTGTGCCGGGTGCCGAGTGCGTGTCTCTCCACCCCGGGTTTTGTGCCCATCAGAAACTCGGCCTGTCGTGGGCCCCGCGTGGTGGCGCACGCACTCTCGTGGAAAAGTGCAAAAGCAGGAGGGTCTGAGTTCGGTGCCGGCCTGATCTACAGAGCGAGCTTCTGGACAGCCGGGTCTACGCACAGAAACCCTGTCTCGAAAGACCAAAATTAATATAATAATAGTGATGATAATAATAATAATATCATAATGTTGTTAAATAAATTAAAACTGTATCTTAACCAAAACAACCAGAAAACTGCCTTTATTGTCAGTTTCTGTGATGGGGACTAAGGAATTTCTGTTTGGAATTGGAAAACCTAAAAGTTGGGAGCTACTGCCGTTCGGGGCTCAGTTTATTAATCTGTAAAGAGGCTCTTTGTAGATGGACGCACACTCACCTTTTAAGTCCATGAGGCTAGATGCGTCGCGGTGTCCCTCAATCTTACACACCAATCCCACTTTTACTTCTCAGCGGTTCTTTTGGTTTTTGAGACACTCATTCTGTCCCTGACTGGCTTAGAACTTGGCGGCTGTAGTCCAGGCTGGCCTTAATTTAAGGCAATCCTCCTGCTTCAGTCTCTTGAGTACTGACTGGGATTACAGGCATGTGCCGCCTCACTTAGCTTTTGGTGGTCCTCAGAGTGGGTTTCTGTTTCTTGACGTCTGTCACGGGTGTTTGTGCGAGACTCCGTTAGAAAACTCTTCTAGTGATAGATAGGCTTGCCACACTCTTCAGGTTACATGACGAAAGACGTGGCTGTGAATTAGACTTGCCTAGTTTGAGTCACAACAGAGGTTCATTTGTCAACTTACAACGATTTCTCACTCCTGTGATACGTGAGCTCAGAGATGGCCACGGCTTTGTGCTCCATGAGTCTTTCATTCTAGGGTATTTTAAAGACATGCCAATGGGCAGTGGTTGTGGTGGTATTGTGTATTCTAATAAATTTATCTGGGGTCAGAGAACAGACAGCCACTAGATACAAAGGCTAGAAAATGGTGGCACTCACACCTTTAATCCTAGCATTCCAGAGATAGAAATCCCTCTGGATCTCTGTGAATTCAAGGCCACATTGGAAATAGCCAAGCATGGTGACATGCCTTTAATCCCAGAAAGCCAGCCTTTAATCCCAGGGAGTGGTGGTAGAAAACAGGAAGATATATAAGGCGTGAGGACCAGAAACTGGTGGCATTTGGCTGGTTAAGATTTAGCTGGTTAGGCATTTGGCTAGTTAAGCTTTCAGGCTTTGGAGCAACACAGTTCAGCTGAGATTCATTGGGATGAGGACACAGAAGTTTCCAGTCTGAGGAAAAGAGACCAGCTGAGGATCCGGCGAGGTGATATAGCTGTGGCTTGTTCTGTCTCTCTGATCTACCAGCATGGATCCCAATAACACGCCTCGGGTTTGATTTTATTAATAAGAACTTTTAAGATTCCTGCTACAAGTGGTAGCACACACCTTTAATCTCAGCGCTCAGCAGGAAGCAGAAGCAGGCAGATCTCTGTGAGTTCGAGGTCAGCCTGGTCTACAAAGTGAGTTCCAGGATAGCCAGGGCTACACAGAGAAAACCCTGTTTCCACAAACATAATCAAAAAACAAAAAAACAAACAAACAAAAAAAACAACCAACACAAAATTTAAAAAAGAGAGAGAGAGAGATAGAACTGTTGGCACCTGGAGAAATAACTCAGCGCTTAAGAGTACTAGCTGCTCTTCAGATGTACTGGTTTCTGTTCCCAGTGCCCATCTGGTGACTCACAAGTGTCTCCTGCTCCAGGTCCAGGGGAATTTGACACTTTTCTCACTTCCAGGGACACTAAGCACAAAAGTAGTGCACAGACAAACCTGAAGTCAGAACATAGGCACACGTAAGGTAAAATGCATACAAAATAATAAAATCCGTGCTTAGAACAGAAATGCCTTTGGGGCTGGAGAAATTGTTGTGGGGTATTCACTGCTTGGACATGGGTTCAAGCCAATAGAAAGTCTTTATTAGCAGGCTAACAACTGCACTGGGTGTTTAGAATCCCAGTGTAGCCCCGAGACTTCCTCAGTGTGAGCTTTTAAGCACAAAAACCATGTTCTACGTTGACATACTTCAGTCAACAAGAAGAGTTAGCCAGAAGCAGAACTACAGAACCCAAAAAGCAAGTTAGTACATTTTGAGATCCCCCCCCCCAAAACTATGGGCTTTGATAGATTAGGTCTTTGTTTTAGTTTTGGCAGGTGGTGCTGTCCACATGCTGAGTTTTACAGCCTGAATGGTACATCCATCATGGAGTCAGCTGTGCTAAGGTCTGAGGGCCTATTAAGGTCTAGGGCCCTGTTACAAAATGGTTCAGCTTTTGAAGAGTGAGCAGGGCTCTTGTCGAGGACTATTAGGAAGTTTAGCAGCTCACAACTGAGAGGACTGAGCAGACGCCATAACAGGCTGCTGGGTCTTCTCTCAGAGATCAGGCCGCGTTCCCTGCTTTATGGAACGGAGCAGGCAGTTTCTGATGAAGATCCACAAACAAAGGGCAATTAATCACTGGTGCCCCAGACAACAGGGACAAGGGAGATAGGACCTACCAAACCTGGGCCACTGAGCCAGCCCCACAGTCAGCAAGTGCTAGGTCAGCCAGCCTCCACAGCAGCTCAAGGACTTTTCCAGCCTGCCTCAAAATGGAAAACTGTACCCTGACCAGCCTTTAACTAGCCCTGGCCAATTAGAACATACTGATATGATTGCCACCTGCTTGAGCCAATCATATCTAAAGTGACCTAACTACCTTAGGACCTCCTCTTGGCTATGCTTAAAAGGAGCTCACATGTCTCTCTCAAGGTCTTCACCATCCTGTCTTTGTGTGGGATGGATGGCCCCAGCATGCTGGAATAATAAATGCTCTTATTGATTTGCATATGTGGATGGTGGTCTTTTGTGGGACTTTCCCAGGACCCTGACAACAACCACCTCTAGCTCCAAACTTCTGGATCCCACAGGCAACTGTGCTCACATGCACATACCTTATATGCTTATAATTAAAAATAAAAAAAATCAGTTTTCAAAAAGTGTGGGTATGGTGGCACACACTTTTAATCTCAGTACTAGGGAGGCAGAGGCAGGGGATCTCTGTGACTTTGAGGCCAGCTGGTCTGCATATCGAATTTCTGTTTCTACGTAGGCAGGATTACATAGAGGGACCTTGTCTCAAAAGGGGGTGGGGAGTTTAATAAAATTTGGAATTTATTTAAAATTAAAAACTTCTCGCCAGGCGGTGGTGGCGCACACCTTTAATCCCAGCGCTCGGGAGGCAGAGCCAGGCGGATCTCTGTGAGTTCGAGGCCAGCCTGGGCTACCAAGTGAGCTCCAGGAAAGGCGCAAAGCTACACAGAGAAACCCTGTCTCGGAAAACCAAAAAAAAAAGAAAAAAAAAAACTTCTCATTATGTTTATTAAGGAAAGGACAAAACATAGATGTTGGTTGGCCTTTGCTCTTTTGGGGGGCCCACCACCCAGCTCCCAAATAAATTACACACGGAGTAATTGTAAATGTTCGACCTTAGCTTGGCTTGTTTCTTGCCAGCTTTACTTAAATTATCCTGTCTAGCTTTTGCTTTTATGTTTTTACCTTTCTTTGTTTCTGTATACCTTTCATTATTTCTTACTCCATGGCTTGCTGTGTAGCTGGGTGGCTGGCCCCCTGGGTCTTCCTCCTTCTCTGAATCCTTCCTTCTCTCCTCCAGATTTCTCCTTCTATTAATTCTCTCTGCCTGACAGCCCCATCTATCCTTTCTCCTGCCCTGCTATTGGCCATTCAGTTCTTTATTAGACCATTAGGTGTTTTAGACAGGCACAGTAACACAGCTTCACAGAGTTAAACAAATGCAACATAAACAAAAGTAACACACCTTAAAATAATATTCTACAACACACAGATTGGAAGAGGATATTTGCAGAGTGTATGTCATAAAAGGCTTGTATACAAAATAAAGAACAATTCCACACTTTTAAAGAAACATTCTGATAAACAAATGGGTAGGTTGAGCTGGAGGATTGGTTTAGCAGTTAAATGCACATGTTGGGAGCTAGAGAGATGGCTCAGTGGTTACGAGCACTGACTGCTCTTCTAGAGGACCCAGGTTCAATTCCCAGCACCCACATGACAGCTTACAACTGTCTGTAACTCCAAGATCCAACACCCTCACACAAATATACATGCAGACAATACACCAATGCACATAAAATAAAAATAAATAAGTTATTTTTCAAAAAGCACATGTTGTTCTTGCAGAGGATTGGGATTTGGTTCCCAGCATACAGATGGTTCCCAGCCATCGGTAACTCCAGTTCCAGAGTTCAACACCCTTTTCTGACCTCTGCACAAGCATGCACAGGGTGCACATATATATGTGCAGGCAAAACATTCATATACATAAAATTAAATAAATCTAAAAAAATATGGGAAGGAAACATAAGCAATGAAAGTCTATGATCCAGAGCAGGGGATGGTGGCACATACTTATAATCTTAGCAGTTGAGAGGATGAGGCAGGAGATCACTGTAAGTTCAAGGCCAGCTTGAGCTATTATGATGCATTTTGCTTGTGTTTTGTATACATGTGTTTGTTTGGGTGTGCATGTCCCCGTGTGGATGTGTGTGGAAGTCAAGAGGCTGACATCAAGTAACTTCTCAGTAGCTCTGTGTCTTATTTTTATTTACACTGTCTTAGTTAGGATTTTATTACTGTGAAGAGACACCATGACCACAGCAACTCCTATAAGGAAACTTTCAATTGGAGCTGGTTTACAGTTTAGAGGTTTAATCCATTATCATCTTGGTGGGAAGCTTGGTGGCACACAGGCAGACCTGGTGCTGGAGAGGTAGCTGAGAGTTCTACATCTGGATAGGCAGGCAGCAGGAATAGAATGAAACTTCAAAACCCACACCCAGAGACACACCTCTTCCAACAAGGCCACATCTCCTAATGGTGACACTCCCTATGGCCAAGCATTCAATCACAGGAGTCTTTGGGGGCCATTCCTATTCAAAACTGCACACTTACTTTACCTATTTGTTTTTGAGAATGGAACCTGAAGGTCACGGATTAGTCTCGGCTATAATCCCAGCTCTAGGGAAGCCGAGACAGGCAGATCTCTTGGGTTTACTGGCCAGCTATCCCATCCTCCTTTGGGAACTCCAGGTCAATGAGAGACCCAGTCTAGATAAGAAAGGAAAGGAAAAGGAGAGGAATGGACAGTGCCTGAGGTTTGATGCCCCTGAAGTCATCCTCTGACCTCTAAATTGTACATGTACACACATGAACACACACAAAACAACTTGGGCATAATGTTGATTACTTCAGTTGTGGGAATGATTTTAGGAACGTACACATGACAAAACACATAAAATTGTGCATACTTTGTGAGATTATTATGTCAAATATACTACCATGAAGTTAAAACTAAAAAAAAAAAAAAAAAAAAAAATTTTTTTTTTTCTACTAAAGGGACTAGCCAACCTGAGCACAGCAAACATGGCTCTGGCAGCCCCTGCCCTTCCCCCATCCCCTCTGCCTTGCTAAAAACCTATAGATTACATTCCTAAAGCTAGCCACCAAGGTCTACTCCCTTATTTGGCCACTTCCTTCTCCCGAGACTACTACCAAAGTCCAGCTGCCAAAGTGTTGATGTCCAGCAATCAAACCCCCTTTTGGCTCACCTAATTAACATGCCCAATCAAAACAAACCCACTCATCCTAACACTGGGTTTCCCCTTTTAGCTTTATAAACTTCCATTTGCCTATCGAGAGGCAGCCCTTTGTAGTCAGCCAGCCCGTGTTGTCCTTCTCCCTCCCCCACAAATATCCCTCCGCCATCTCCCCCGTTCATTTCCGCTTTCTTCCTCATCGTCTGTCTCCTGTCTTTGTTTCTTATTCTCAGCCTTCTGTCCCTCCGGGTCAAAGAAACCTTTGTGGTGCTGAGAACTTAATCTTGGGGTGTCCTGATCCAGTACAGGGCCTTAAAACTACCACGAAAAGTGTGTGTGTGTGTGTGTGTGTGTGTGTGTGTGTGTGTGTGTGTGTGTGTGTGAAGAGAACAATTCATAAAGTTGGCTCTCTGCTTCCACCCTGTAGGGCCCTGGGAGCAAAATTGGATCAGGTTTAGCAACAAACCTCCTCACCCGTTCAGCCATTTTCAGGCCCAAAGTTGTAAAAATGTTCTCAAGCTTGATGTTATACAATGCTACCTTAATACTTGAGAATTAATTCTTGAAGTGTGCTTAACAAAAGATGAATCCACATCTTTAAAAACACTCACAGATTTAGATTGGCTGTCTCTTTTCGGTAACACCGTGTTTCAGAGGCATGGTGTTTGGGCGTGGCTCTCTGCAGAGCACCAAAGACCCTCTGGATCCTGGAGAATAAACCTTTGAGCCTCTTTCTAGAGCAGTGGTCCTCGGACTTCCTGATGCTATGACCCTTTAACATAATTCCTCATACTGTGTTGTGGTTGAGCGGGCTGCAGCCGCTGGGCAGGCCAGTGCAGATGCCCGAGATGCTAACAGTGGTCTCGAAACCCCCCACCCCCAAAGTTCACTGCTACTTCGGATCTGTAATTTTGCTACAGTTATGAACTGTCATGTGAGCATCTGATATGCAGAAGATCAGATACGGCACCCTAAGGTGGGCCCGAAGGGGTCTCGACCCACAAGTTGCGAAACTGTCCTAGAGCGTGACCTCAGGAAGGAGCACCTAAGAGTTCAGCTGCCA